>NC_133373.1:39498131-39550631 GCF_049309525.1 Garra rufa
TGTGTGTAAATGAGGATTGAATGTGATTGTATTTTAGGAATATTTAATGACCACACATGCAAAGATACTAAAAGGTGATGTTTCATTTGAGGGCCTTTTGTGTTCTCATTTTGGCTGTTTTCACCTTTTGTTTGCCCTCTCTTCAACAGAAATGACTCTTTCTTTCATTAGCTCAACATTTTTATGTTGAACATTTTATGTTTTCTCTCACTGTCTTGAATGGATTCGTTCAGAATAGATTTCTATATCCTACATTAAAAATAAGCAGTGTGGAGAATGATAATTTTTTTGTCTTATTTTATATTTTATATTTTATTTTATATATATATATATATATATATATATATATATATATATATATATATATATATATATATATATATATATATATATATATATAACTATATATATAGTTTTTATTTTTTGGTGAAATATATATTTTATTTTATTTATTATTATATAAAATGTGTTTTATTTTATTTTCCTTCATAATTTTTTTTTCATATATTTATATAATAACTTATTTATTTAATTACATCTTTGTAAAATATACATTGTAGTTTTGTATATTTTATTTTTTATTTAATGCAATGATTATTATTTAAATGTTTTTTAAATACATTTTTCCATATATTTATTATTTTATTTTTAATGGTAATTACAATTATTTAATATTAATATTTAATATGTAGGACAAACAGTTTGGAGAGTGCATAGATGTGTATATAAAATAAAATAACACATATGGAAAGATTATAATTATATATAATTATAATCTTTCCATATGTGTTATTTTATTTTTTTATTTAATTAGAATCATTTAATATTAATTAATATTTAATATATGACAAACAGTTTGTAGAGTGCACAGATGTTAGATATTTGATGTATTTTTTAATTATTTGTTTATTTTTTTTCTAAAATAAATATTGTAATTTTTTATAGTGTTAATGTTCTTTTTTATTAATTTTTATTATTTAAAATGTATTTTATAGATGTTAGATATTTATTTAATATTTTTTTATTTTTGTCAAATAAATATTGTATTTAAAAAATAATGTTTTATTTTATTAATTATTATTATTTAAAATGTTTTTTTTAATATAAAATTTTCCATATATTCATAATTTTATTTTTAATATTAATTTCAATAATTTAATATTACTATTAAACAAGCAGTTTGGAGAGTGCATAGATGTTAGATATTTGATGTATTTATTCATTAATCTTGCTTTTTTTTAATATATGTGTTTTTATATATAATTTATTTTATTATTTTTATTTTATCCAAACATATCTAAATAGCTGGTGGCTTTGTTAGACAAATCTTCTGGGCTCACTGTGAATCTGTCTTGCGCTTTCATTGCTGTTTTCCTGCTAAACATAAATTAATGCACATTTGTGCACACGTATTGTAAAGTGTTACCGATATTTTTGCCTGTTTTAGGCAAAAACTAACTTTTTGTTTTTTCAGAAAACAAGACACAATATCTCAAGTCATTTTACTTGAGCAGTAAATGCATCCTGGTTCAAAAATTCTTAGATTTTGATACTAGAAAACGAGACAAAAATACTAAGGAAGAAGATCTTTTCTTTCAGTGAAGTGTTCTTGATAGAGCTCGAATCCAATAGCAGCTGAGTTATTCGGCTCAAGGACATGTTTGTGCTTTTCTTACTTAGATTTTTTGTCTTATTTCCAGCCAAAATATAAAAAAATTCTTGAAGCAGGAAGGATTTTCGAGACAAGTAAAAATTATTGTCTTGTTTTTAGTAAAAACAAGTCAAAATTATGTGAGTTTTTGCTTAAAACAAGCAAAATAATCTGCCAATGGGGTAAGAAAAATGATCTTATTTCAAACAGACAACTAGATCATTTTTCTTACCCCATTGGGAGATTATTTTGCTTGTTTTAAGCAAAAACTCACCTAATTTTTACTTGTTTTTACTAAAAACAAGACAATAATTTTTACTTGTTTCGAAAATCCTTCCTGATTCAAGAATTTTTAGATATTTTGGCTAGAAACAAGACAAAAAATCTAAGTAAGAAAAGCATTTTTTGCAGTGTATTTATGATTAACAATGCAAAGACTCGTGCTTCACTAAAGAGCGATGAGACGGAGTGAGAGAGGTGTTTGACGCAGGATTGTGACGCTCTGGGTCTGTTCTCTTCACAGCGCCTCCTAGCGTCCGGATCGTGCACTCGGGTCACGCCTGTAACGTGGAGGAGGAGCGTTACTCTGAGAGGGTTTACACTATTCGAGAGGGAGAGACGCTGGAGCTCAGCTGCCTGGTCACCGGACATCCACGACCACAGGTGAGAAAGATCACTCTTACTGACCAATCACAGCCTGAACATCCTTGGAGCACAAAACCAGTCTTAAACCAGTAGCATTTGTAGCAATATCCAATTTTTCTCTTATGCCCAAAATCATTCGGATATTAAATAAAAATCATGTTCCATGAAGATACTTTGTAAATGTCCTACCGTAAATATATCAAAACTTAATTTTTGATTAGTAATATGCATTGCTAAGAACTGCATTTGGACAACTTTAAAGGCGATTTTCTCAATATTTTTTATTTTTATTTTTTTTTGCACCCTTAGATTGCAGATTTTCAAACAGTTGTATCTCGGACAAATATATTTTAATTTTAAGAAATCTCCCCTTTTGACTTTATTATGATTTTGTGGTCCAGGGTCACATATCAGCCAATAATTGGTATATGCATATAATCTGTAAATGCTGTCGATCAAAACGGGGTGGAAATATGTGTCAGATTTCAAATCTTGTGTGAAAGAAATGTCTCTAGATTTTAGGGTTGCCAAAGTTAGCACAAAAATAATAAGAATCACTTGAAGTTTAAAGGTATTAATTTTAATTTAATTTAATTTAATTTAATTTAATTTAATTTAATTTTATTTTATTTTATTTTATTTTATTTTATTTTATTTTATTTTATTTTATTTTATTTTATTTTATTTTATTTTATTTTATTTAATGCCAGATTCAGGCCATTTGTATCACTTTCGAGCTTAATGAAAGTGTAAATGGTTTCTGAGTCAATTCTGCACAAAGGTTCCTGCTTATTGCAGTCAAATACATCTATATTAACCCACTGTAATGTATGCCAGACTCAAGTGACAATACTTCATTTATTTCAGGTGCTGCATTCAAGTGTTCTGACTCAAGATTGAAGTTACACATACAGAATAAAACCTAGTTTCTTATGCTTCTATAAAAAGTTTTTTTTTTTTTTTTAAAGGTTTTATTTGAGTCCCAAAAGGATCTTTTTATGATTCTTATTCCGGATTCTGCTGCAGATTTTTGCAAACATTGCATTTTTAGGCAACATTATGTGTAAACAATTTAATTTAATTTAATTTAATTTAATTTAATTTAATTTAATTTAATTTAATTTAATTTAATTTAATTTAATTTAATTTAATTTAATTTAATTTAATTTAATTTAATATTATTTTATCCATGCTAGTTTCAGGCCATTTTTTAAATAATTTTCAAGCTGTAATGAAAGTGTAAATGGTTTCTGAGTCAATTCTGCATAAAGGTTCCTGCCTATTGCAGTCAGATACATCTATTTTAATCTATTGTAATGTATGCCTGACTCAAGTAACAATACTTCATTTATTTCAGGTGTTTAGACTCAAGATTAGAGTTCCGCATACAGAATAAAACCTAGTTTCTTATGCTTCTATAAATAGGTTTTAAGAGTCCCCAAAGGATCTTTTAATGATTGTTATTCCGGATTCTGCTGCAGTGCAATGCAGTTTTTATGCACCATTTTGTATTTTTTTTTTTTTTAAAGAAAGGAAAACAACTGCATGTTATGATGCATTTAATTTAATTTAATTTAATTTAATTTTATTTTATTTTATTTTATTTTATTTTATTTTATTTTATTTTATTTTATTTTATTTTATTTTATTTTATTTTATTTTATTTTATTTTATTTTATTTTATTTTATTTTATTTTATTTTATTTTATTTTATTCAGATTCAGGACATTTTTTATCACTTTCAAGCTGTAATGAAAGTGTAAATGGTTTCTGAGTCAGTTCTGCATAAAGGTCCCTGCTTATAAATTTTGTGTTTTGCTTTTTTAAAAAGAAAGAAAACAATTGCATGTTATGATCAAGTGACAATACTTGATGTATTTCAGATGCTTTTTGCCACAGATTTTTGTAAACATTGCTATGCAATTTTTATGCAACATTTTGTGGTGTTTAGACTTTTTTTTATTTATTTTTTTTATTTTTTTTATAAAGGAAACAATTGCATGTTACTGTATATTGCAATAAGTGTCAGTGAAGATCAAGTGCAAATGCTATTTGATATTTCTTTGAAATTTTATTTTTGATTTCATCTGGATTCAGGCCATTTTCATCACTTTCAAGGTGTAATGAAAGTGTAAAGGGTTTCTGAGTCAATTCTGTAATAATACTTGATGTATTTCTAGTGCTGCATTCAGGTGCTCAGACTCACGATTAGACTGTTACACATACAAAAGACTTTTAGACTGATTTGCTTATATTATACTACTATAAATGCAGTTATTTTTAGTCCCACAGACAACTTTTTATTACTACTATTGCAGACTTAAATTCACTGCTGCTTTTGCTAGAATTGTTATGCAATTTCTGTGCAACATTTAGTTTTGTTTTTTTTGTGCAGCTGGATGTGCTGGACTGATAAATGAAATGTGATTTGTAGGTGTCATGGGGATTGACTCTGCCCATTCACCCTAATTAATATTTAATTCCCCTTTGATCAATGTACAGCCTGTTAATTTGTCGCGGGGCGGTCACACGCGGCCGCTATTGATCCGCATATTTCAGATGAAATGGTGAAGCCTGTTGAATTAGTGCAATTCATCTCCGACGCTTCATTAAAATATGAAACCGAGAGCAGATCAAAGACTCCTGGAGTCTCCTTTGAAATCAGATCATTAAGATGGAAGATGTCTGATCCGGTCCAGAGCCACGCTGAGGTGTGATTTGGACTCATCGCTCCGGATCTGAACTACATGAGACTCTCAAGTTTTGGGCTGTAAATAAATGGTAATGTCCACAAAAATTCCACAGTTATAGGCAAAAAAAAAATAAAAAATAAAAAAAATTGTTTAATTAACATGTTAACCAAAAAAAAATATATTTTATATTATTTATATATATTTGTATTTTTTATTTTATATCATTTATTTTATATGATTAAAAATATATGCACTTGCATCAATGTAAATTTCACTTCCAATGTGAAACTGATTTCGCGAACTGAATGATTCGCAATCCATGATCCGAAGTCGCATTATTCCGATCTAAACTTTTACGAGTTCCTGATAATTTCATTTAAAATGGGACTTCAGAGCATTTATCGCAAATCTCTTTTTTTTTTTTTTTTTTTTAGAAATAGTACAAAATATCAAACTGTTAAGGCTGTACAGTTTTTTTTTCTCCCTGAATTTTTTTAAAATTAATTTTAGACCACAGAAGAACCATTTTTGGTTCCACAAAGAATCATTCAGTCAAAGGTTCTTTAAAGAACCATCTCTTTCTTACCTTTTTATAATCTGAAGACCCTTCCTTCTTTTTTGTGAAACAGAAAGGTTCTTGATGGAACCATTTAGACAAAAAAGTTCTATGGCATCGTAAAGCACGTTTATTGTAGTACATGAGGTTGAAACTAAATATATATTCAGTTTCAAATATATATTTCATTGAGCTTCTTTGTTTACAACATATACAGTATTTAGCATAAATATAAAACATACAAAGACTATTTTTTTTATTTTGTTTTGCCGTATTTAATCCGGAGCAAACAGAGCTTAAACTGAGCTCTTCTCCATTCATGAGCTTCTCTGTTATATTAAACAATTGAAGTTATATCATTAGAATCTGTTTTCAGAACATAGTGATGTTACTATAAACACTTTTAGTGTCAGTGTTCATTCCGGTGTGTTAATGAGAATTATAAAGTGTCACGTTTCACTTTCAGGAGTAACAATTAGTATCAACTCTGTGAATGTCTCACAGAACTAATGTGATAATTCCCCCGAACAGATCGATCCGTCATCATTTACTCTGAAACCCATCTGACTTCCTCTCTTCAGTGGAGAAACAGAAGTTTGACATCAGGACATTCAGATCACGTAATTTATAAAATGATTGCGAGCGCAAATTTAGTCGTACACTGCTTTCATGACATTTAGTCATTTTGAAGATCAGCAGGTTCTGTTCTCTTCCATCGTATGAAGAGGAGAAGCACAAGCTTTCTGCTTTCTTTAATGTTTCTGAGAAAAGCGAATGTCATGCAGGTTAGAATGACATGAGACCGAGCAAATAATGACAGAATGGGTATTTTTAGGTGAACTGCCTTCTTTAAGTACACTGTAAAAAAAAAAACAATTTGTTGAGCCAACTTAAAATAATTTGTTACCTGGCTGCCTTAAAATTTGAATTGACTCAAAACTATAATTTGTACTTTCATCAGTCATAAAAATGGCCTGAATCTAGCATAAAATAAAAAATTAAATAAAATTATAAAATTATATCTGTATTTGACTATGATAAGAACACAACAACACACAAACAGTATAGAATTTTACCAAACTACACTGTAAAAAACAACAACAAACAAAAAAAAAACAATTTGTTGAGTCAACTTAAAATAATTTGTTACTGGCTGCCTTCAAATTTTAAGTTAAGTCAACTCAAAAAAGTTTAGTCATTTTGAAATGTTAAGTTGTACTAAGTGACAACAATATTTGAGATGATTTAACTTCAAATGTTAAGGCAGCAGGGTTACAAATTATTTTAAGTTGACTCAGTTTTTTTTTTTTTGCTTGTTTTTACAGTCTAGTTTGGAAAAAAATTGTCTTCTGTTTTTGTGCTATTGAGTTATTATCATGGTCAAATAAACATTTATAGTTGTTTTATTTTATTTTATTTTATTTGATAAATAAAATAAAATAAAATAAATACAAAATTAGTTCACCCTAAAATGTACATTTGAATGATTTCTGAAGGATCATGTGATGCTGAAAACTGGATTAATGATGCTGAAAATTCAGCTTTGCATCACAGGAATAAATTAAATTTTTAAATAAATTCACATAGAAAACAGTTATTTTAAATGTAAATAATATTTCACAATATTTATTTTTTACTGTATTTTTGATCAAATAAATGCATCCTTGATGAGCATAAGACACGTCTTTAAAAACCATTAAAAATCTTGTTGATCCCAAATAAAGATTAATAAATGGTAATGTATGCCAGACTCAAGTGACAATAGAGAATTTCATCAGTATCATCAATTTCATCTCATAGTATCTGTTTTGATTCTGTATTTTATTTATTTATTTATTTATGCATTCCAGGTCAGGCTGTTTTCATCAGACTCATGCTGTGATGAAAGTCAGTTCTGGTTTGTTGATATTCTGCAGCTCTGGCTGTTATTCTCACGTTCTGATTCTGATCACATATTCCTGTGCTGCGGTTTTATGCTTTACATATTTTCATATGGACTCACAGTAAATCTTCTAGTGTATATTATACACACACATACGTGACATTGTGATATTAGAAGTATCGATAAAGTGGCAAGTCTGACCACAGATTCACAGTGACCTTAAACTGCTTTCAGACACAAATGCAAACAAGCAATTAGGAGTCAAAGTGTGGCGTTTGGAGAGCAGTGATTTCAGCAGGTCGTGAGACAGATTTAGTCGCCATGCGTGCGTCGGCATACACTGGCAGAATCATGACGATCGCAAACCGCATCTCAATTAGAGCATCTATTTCAGTCTGTCAGGACCCTCCTTTCCCATCAGACGCAGATCCTTCTCTTAGAAAACAGTGAAATCACTGTGAAATCTTCAATTTAAAGGAATAGTTCACCCTAACATGAAAATTTGCTGTGAATATGCTTACCCTCAGGCCATCCAAGATGTAGATGAGTTTGTTTCTTCATCAGATTTGTAAAAATGTGTCATTCCATCACTGTCTCACCAATGGATCCTCTGGAGTGAATGGGTGCCGTCAGGATGAGAGTCCAAACAGCTGATAAAAACCTCATAACACTTCCTCCAGTGAAAAAGTCCATCTACTGTTGTCTCTCACATCAAAATCCAGCCACATATTTGTTTTAGAGCTGTTTTGGCTTGTAAACGCTGCTTGATCTGTGCAGATTTCTCTCCTGATTTAGACCAGACGGAAGCATTATTATGTATTACTAACTCATATTTGAGTTAAAAAACATCTTAATGATGGATTTGTTTCAGCTTTTGTCTTCTCAAGATGTTAACTGATGGACTGGAGTTGTGTGGATTACTTGTGATGTTTTTATCAGCTGTTCAGACTCTCATTCTGATGGCACCCATTCATATCCATTGGTGAGCAAGTGATGAAATGACACTTTTTTTTTACAAATCTGATGATGAAACAAAGTCATCCTAATCTTGGATCAATAATGATCTGAAAAGATGACATTTAATAGCAAAAGAAATGTGTCATTACATCACTTGCTCACCAATGGATGTGCATGGGTGCCGTCAGAATGAGGGTCAAAACAGCTGATAAAAACATCACAATAATCCACAAGTAATCCACACCACTCCAGTCCATCAGTTAACATCTTGAGAAGACAAAAGCTCAAACAATAATCCACAGTAGTGCTTCCTCCAGTAAAAAAAAAAAAAGTGGTCTGGTCTGAATCAGGAGAGAAATCTGCACAGATCAAAAACTGTTTACAGCCAAAAGCCAAAACAGCTCTAAACAAATATGTGGCTGGATTTTAATGTGAAAGACAACAGTAGATGGACTTTTACACTGGATTATGGACTCATTTTAGTTAGAAAACATCTAAATGATCGATTTGTTTTAGCTTTTGTCTTCTCAAGATGTTAACCGATGGACTGGAGTGATTTATTGCATTATTGTGTTGTTTATATCTGCAATTTTGGACTCTCTTTCGACGGCACCCATTCACTCCATTGGTGACACATTTCTACAAATCTGATGAACAAACAAACTCATCCTAATCTTGAACTAATGATCTGAAAAGACGACATTTAATAGCAAAAGAATTGTGTCATTCCATCACTGTCTCACCAATGAATCCTCAGCAGTGAATGGGTGCCGTCAGAATGAGAGTCCAAAGATCTGATAAAAACATCACAATAATCCACACCACTCCAGTTCATCAGTTAACATCTGGAGAAGACAAAACCCAAAACATATCCATCAAGATGCTCTATAATCCATAATATAATTCCTCCAGTGAAAAAATATTGATCTGGTCTGAATCAGGAGAGAAATCTGCACAGATCAAGCAACGTTTACAAGCCAAAACAGCTCTAAAACAAATATGTGGCTGGATTATGATGGACATTATGATGGACATTTACACTGGATTATGTACTTGTATTTTAGTTAAAAACATGTTAATGATGGATTTGTTTCAGCTTTTGTCTTCTCAAGATGTTAACTGATGGACTGGAGTGGTGTGGATTACTTGTTGATTATTGTGATGTTATTAGGAGCTGTTTGGACTCTCTTTCTGACGGCACCCATTCACTGCGGAGGATCCATTGGTGACACATTTCTCCAAATCTGATGAACAAACTCATGCTTATCTAATGATCTGAAAAGATGCCATTTAATAGCAAAAGAATTGTGTCACTTGCTCACCAAAGGATCCTCTGCAATGAATGGGTGCCGTCAGAATGAGAGTCCAAACAGCTGATAAAAACATCACAATAATCCACACCACTTCAGTCCATCAGTTAACATCTTGAGAAGACAAAAACTGAAACAAATCCATCTTGAAGACATTTTAACTCAAAACAGCTCTAAACAAATGAGGCAGGATTTTGATCTGAGAGACAACAGGAGATGCACTTTTTTACTTATTATTTTTTTGTGAAAGTGAATGGAGATACGTTTGGAAATGGCCATTATTCCTGTAATTCTGTTTGGAGTCAAAATGACACAATTCACCTTTAACTGCAAACCAGCAATGTAGTTTATATTGATGCAGTGAAGAGCCAGAAAATGAAAGCTCCTGTGTAAATGTGAATATATGAGGATGCTGAATCTGCTGAGGCTGCAGGACAGAAACTCTAGGTGTGTTTTAATGGGGATGAAGGGACGAACCCATGAACTTATTAAACTCCCACAGTCCCTGCCTGAACTCTTATGATGTGAGATTTTTCCTTTACCTTCTATCTTTGAGTTGTGTTTTGAAGGCCTTCATGTTCTCTCAGCAGTTTGACAAGCACTTGTATATTTCAGAAATACGAGCAAGGTTTTATATTGTTGGTGTTTCTGTGGCAGAAGCTCGGCTTTGTTGAATCTTCTCACAGAGATCACGGCCGACTCGATTCATATTCATGACGACACCTCAGATTGAAATGACTGTCAGATTAATCACAAAGCACCGACAGTGCAGATTTAGAGTCTGTCTGTCCTCTCCGGCTCCAGCTTTCACATGGAAACACAACACTGTGTGTTAAATACTCAAACTCTCACTCACGTGGCTTCTGAGTCGTGTCTCTTCTGTCTACCAAGGCTGTGTTTATTTGATCACAAATACTGAAATATTATTACAATTTGAAATAACTCTTTTCTACATGAACATCTTTTCAAATGTAATGTATTTCTGTGATCAAAGCTGATTTTTCAGCATCATTACTCCAGTCTTCAGTGTCACATGATTCTTCAGAAATCATTCTAATATGCTGATTTGCTGCTCAAGAAAACATTTCTGGATATTATTAATGTTGAAAACAAATGTGCTGCCCAATATTTGTGACTTTGAACCACAAAACCAGTCATCTGAAAGCTGAATAAAAAATCTTCTACTGATGTATGGTTTATAGGATAGGACAATATTTGGCCGAGATACAATTATTTACGAATCTGTAATCTGAGGGTGCAAAAAAATCTAAATATTGAGAAAATCACCTTTAAAGTTGTCCAAATGAAGTTCTTTGCAATGCATATAACTAATCAAAAATTAAGTTTTGATATATTTATAGTAGGAAATGTTTGGCTTAAAAGAATAATTTTGACCCATACAATGTATTGTTGGCTATTGCTGCAAATATAGCTTAAATATAATTAAGACTAATTAAGGTTTTGTGGAAGTCATGATAGTTTTCACCCATGCAATGTATTTTTGGCTATTGTTACAAATAAAACTTAAGACTAATTAAGACTGGTTTTGTGCTCCAGGCTTACATTTTTGTGGAAGCATGATACATTTTATTTTTCAGGATTCACAGAACATTTATTTGAAAAATATATATTTTTTGGAGCATTATAAATGTCTTCACTGTCACTTTTCATTAATTTAATGCATCCTTGATGCATTAAAGTATTATTTTCTTTCAAAAAATGAAAGACATTGTACACTGAAAAACAATAGAAATTTTCACTCACAAATTTTGCTAGTAAATGTTTACGAACAATTACAAAGAAAAGGCAAGTAACACATCGAATTGAATGTAAAATAGTTGTCTTTTTTCCACTGATGTATGGTTTGTTAGGATAGGACAATATTTGGCCGAGATACAATTATTTAATCTGGAATCTGAGGGTGCAAAAAAAATCTAAATATTGAGAAAATCACCTTTAAAGTTGTCCAAATGAAGTTAGCAATGCATATTACTAATCAAAAATTAAGTTTTAATATATTTACAGTAGTAAATTTACAAAATATCTTCATGGAACATGATCTTTACTTAATATCCTAATGATTTTTGGAAGAAAAATCTATCATTTTGACCCATACAATGTATTTTTGCCTAAAAAAATAGTTTGGAGCATTATAAATGTCTTTACTGTCACTTTTCATTAATTTAATGCATCCTTGATGCATAAAAGTATTAATTTCTTGCAAAAAAATGAATGACATTATACACAGAAAAACAACCGAAATTTTCACTCATGAATCGGTAGTAAATGTTTACAAACAACTACAAAGAAATAACACACTGAATTGAATGCAAAATAGTATATTTATGTGAAACATAGTTTAGTAGTCTTTGTTTCATGTCAGTGTGTATATATACAACTTCTATATACCTTGTGAAATATGTTATATATTTATGTGATGGTGTTGGTTGGTCTTGGATCTAATATGCTGTTATATCCATTTCAACAGCTGTAAACCTCATTCTGTTAGAACATAAGTATCATAAATCTGACCAATGTCGGTATTTATTATTTGGCTCGAGGCTAAAACTGTCTGAAATATAGTGTATGAGTTCACATTAAGATGATCTTATTGCCCCTATCAATGCTTGTCGTCAGTTTAGTGCTCCAAACCAAGATCAGTTATTGATTTTATAGAGTAAGATACTTGAGGTTTGAGTTATGAATTGCGGTCAGTGTTGCAATGCTTTTTTTGTCATTTGAACAGCGCCTATAAACAAACACTCCATGGATTTTCCTGATTTTAAATCTATGGGACTAATGAGTTGGGCGGCCTGAATCAGACAGAATGAGAAAAACAGACCCTCCCTGCTCTTGTCCCGACATTCCCAAGATCCCAAGACTGGGACACTCAATCCTCATCAGATCCTCCCCTCGGTTCTAAAGGAACACGGCGGTTAAATAAAGCGAATGACAGCGTGTGGTATCACCTTGTCACTCCGCTTGACTCCGCGGAACACGCCGCGTCTTAACATGCTAGCTAAATTGACACTGGCATTGTCAAGACGAAATGGCAAGGAAGGGCTCCCAGAGGACTCGCGCTGGCATTTGTTTGACAAACGAGTGACTGTGACATAATGCCACACAGCATCTTCACACACACCGCTGTGGAACGATGCGACTTCAACTGAAAATGTCAGAGGATCGAGAGCTGGCTGCTTTAAGGCGAGACACTGCGGGTGAATAGGGTAAAAAAAAAAAAAAACTAATAGTTATCACCTTACTTACTCAGTTGATTGATTACATTGATTATTTCAAACAAATGTTATGTTTACAGTTTTTCTTGATTGCTTTGACCTGGTTAAAGAAACTAGTATCCACTTAGTTTTCATCATCACTATCTCAGCAGAGCAGAAGACACGTCTTGCAAAAGTGTTAACCCTTTCTCATTGGATTGACACATTTTCCCCACCCTTTTGCAAAACAGTTAACATAGATTTCATTCAAGCTGTCCAAACTCTATTGTTTTAGCTATGGTGACCAACCAGAAACCATCTATTCCTAACTATTAGAAACTACCTAGGTCAGAATGAAATCACTGAAGCTCCTGTTTGACACTCCTTCACACAAATCTTCAATTAGCAATCAGTCTACAGGCCTTATTACAGTTTTGTTTTTTGTTTTTTTTTATTACAGATTTCCAGATTTGAGGATCAATTATCATTGTTTTGGCACAAAATGCATTCAGTGACTACATCTCTCAAATTTCATGAATTCTTTTCTCACTCAGACACAACAACTGACAAAAATCTTTGTACGTACAGGACATTTAGCACCTGCTTACATGCTGTTTTCAAAACTGTTAAACTTATGTTCAAAACAATAACATAATGCAAAACTGAATAAGACAGCAAAATTCAACAGCAATATTTTATTGAAACATATTTCAAATCTAAAAATGCAGTAGATTAGCATTACTATTATATCTGTGTCAGTGGATGGTGTGGATACAAATTCTTGTATTTTGGAATTACTTAGTGCAAAAAAAAAAAAAAAAATAAACGACGAATTCTGCATCGTGTCTGATTCATTCCAGTAACATATATTGCAGTTATAAACAATATATATTGCAATTATAAACAGAGATGTGTCCTTGTTTTACACAAGAAAACACTGTGTAATGCTACACGTTGTTAGTGTTTTTTAGCTCATTGTTTTGTGGGTGACAAAGTGTGTTTGTCGGCTGTCAAGCTTTGCTAGTGTTCTGGAAGAATGAGTTTATTTGAGACCTGAATAAAGTGTTTTGGTAGTTGTAGTGCATTTTGAATGTGGAATGAATTCCAAGCTGAAAGTCTGTTAGGAGAATTGTGTGAAGAGTTTTGCAAAAGTGACCTAAGTATTGAGAGATGTGTCCTAGCGTCTGTAAAAAACTGTAAAAAAGGTGTCACATCTGTGTAGTTCTTTGCCAGCATGGATGGAGGAGGTATAAGGCAGATGAGAGTAAGAGGTAGAGGTGTCAGAGGAAGAGGAGGATAATATTTACAGTATTTACGTCATGGAATCAAGAAAAAATGCATCAAAGCATTTCTTATTCTGGATCCAATTCTTTGCAAAATGGCAAATTTGACAGTCTATATAGAAAGAGAACAAATGGCACTGGCAATAATGGTTCACTGTTTCGCACAGATTTCTTTGTATTTTGTTGTCCATTGTGTAGTGATTGACTGAAAGAGCTCATATACTTGTTTGCAAGTTGTGTTGTTTGAAGGTAAAATTAGCTTTTGTTGCATATTTTAAATGTTTTGGCACGGTTAGAGCCTTTTGCAAACAAAATATGTCATTTTGACCATGAGTGCCACTGTTTAGGCCTGTGTGTTAACTGTTGTGAAAATGTGGAGTTTGAGTTGACGGCTGCATCAAAGCAATCAAGAAAAACTGTAAATATGCAAATGAGCCATTATTTAATGAAATATGTGTTTATTTGCATACATTTCTAGTACAGAAATCGAAACACTGGATGAAGTCAGTTTCAAAATTCTTGTTTATTTTATTTTTGACATATAAGAGTCAAATGTTTTTACAGAGGGGATTTTGGGTATCTCATTTTGTCGCTCCATAATTCTGAAAAAACTTAGAACAGACAGAATGTTTTTTTTTTTTTTTACCATTTTTGAGGGGAATAAAATATTGTATATAATCAATCAAATTATATATGAACAAATCCCTCTGTAAAAACCTTCAGGATATAGACAGGAATAAAAATATAAAGTTTGCTGTGTGTAAGTGCTACTGAAGTGGAGATTTATGACTCATGGCCTTTAAAAATATGTATTGTAATTGAAATCTATTGACACAAATAGATAAAGTGCTATAAAAGAAACACTTAACAGTGTCTTTTGGATGTTTTCTGTTAACTAGTCTGAAAAAAAAAAAACACTTCATGGAAAATCAAAAAGCCCAGAATCTCAAACTTGACAGGTGCATCAAAAAATGAGTGTCTCAACACTGAAACCAAATGGTTTTTGAGAAACTTGTTTAATAAGTTTCTCAAAAATCTTGTTTGTTCTTGTGAAAGTTGTCGCTTTTGATTGCTAATGGAGTTGTACATAGTCGGGAACATTTGTGACTAAAGCAAAAAGCATCTGAAGTGTAAAGAGCGGCTGTAATTCACAGCGTGATTCATTGTTTTCAAGGTCGGGTCGCTGCAGTTTGATTCTCAGTGCTTATTGGTGCATCCGCGTTTATTTCAGACCTGCGTTCCAGATTTCTGCAGACTAACAAGCTTTGACTTGCAGAGTTTTGATGCTCAGGCTGAAGGTACGTCTTGTGTGGGTGGTTTATAGTCACGCTGTCGGGTCGTATAAAGAGATGCACAAAATAGCAAGACACTACAGGAGAATAGGGTTCAAATTGATATCTAAATACTTTCTGTAGTTTTGTATTATACATTTTCTGAAATGTTTAAATCTGAAAAAGAGGCATTATGAAATATGCATTAATATGCACTAATTTGCATTACATTTACAGAACAGAAATCTAAAAACTGGTTCAAAACTCTTGTTTGATTCTGTTGAGATATCAGAATCAAAGGTTTTACCAGAAGGGATTTTTGATTTCTCTTGTTATCACATTGTCAATCAGAAAATACCACCAACAGACAGAAAAACACATTTTAACCATGTTGTTTTAATTAAAATGTTAAATATATATCAAGCAAATGATATATGAACAAACCCCTCAGCAAAAAACTTCATAATATAGAGAGGGATCAAACTGTAAGTTTTGGTGTGTGTAAATGCTGCTGAAGTGGAGAAAAAACTTTTAAAGCTATGCATTGTAATTGAAACCTTTATAGGCGCAAATAGATAAAGTACAATTAAATAAACACTTCAATATGTTTGCTTTCCACTAGTCTGAACATTGATTTAAAAGTCTTGTTTGATTTTGTTGACATATTCGAGTTAAAGGGTTTTTACAGAGGGGATTTCTCTTTTAACACTACATAAATTAGAATATACTGTCATCAAACAGATTTTTTTTTTTTTTTTTATATAAAATCTTAAATATTTATAAAATAAATGATATATGAACAGACCCCTCAGTAAAATTCTTCAGAATATAGATAAGAATACAACTGTAAGTTTTGGTGTATGTAAGTGCTGCTGAAGTGGAGAAAAAACTTTTAAAGATCTGGATTGGAAGTGAAATCTACAGAAGTTCAATAAAAGCAAATGCTTAAATGTGTATTTTAAATGTTTTCTTTCCTCTAGTCTTTTTTTTTATTAATTTTGTTGACATATTAGAGTTAAATGTTTTTACAGAGGGGATTTTGTATTTCTCTTTTTATCACTCCATAAATGAGAAAATGCTGTTAAAGGGCAGAAAATGAATACGTTTCACCATGTTTAATAAAATGTTAAATATTTATCAAACTAATGATACATGAACAAACCCCTCAGTAAAAACTTTCAGAATATAGATTGGAATAAAACTGTAAGTTTTGGTGTATGTAAGTGCTGCTGAAGTGGAGAAAAAACTTTTAAAGATCTGGATTGGAAGTGAAATCTACAGAAGTTCAATAAAAGCAAATGCTTAAATGTGTATTTTAAATGTTTTCTTTCCTCTAGTCTTTTTTTTTATTAATTTTGTTGACATATTAGAGTTAAATGTTTTTACAGAGGGGATTTTGTATTTCTCTTTTTATCACTCCATAAATGAGAAAATGCTGTTAAAGGGCAGAAAATGAATACGTTTCACCATGTTTAATAAAATGTTAAATATTTATCAAACTAATGATACATGAACAAACCCCTCAGTAAAAACTTTCAGAATATAGATTGGAATAAAACTGTAAGTTTTGGTGTATGTAAGTGCTGCTGAAGTGGAAAAAAAAAACTTTTAAAGATACGGATTGGAAGTGAAATCTACAAGTGTAAATTCAAAAAAGCAAATGCTTAAATGTGTATTTTGGAAATTTACTTTCCCCTATTCTAACGACCGGTTCAAAATTCTTGTGTAATTTTGTTGACATATTATAATTAAATGTTTTTACAGAAGGGATTTTGGATTTCTCTTTTTATCACTCCATAAATTAGAAAATGCTGTTAAAGGGCAGAAAATGAATAAGTTTCACCATGTTTAATAAAATGTTAAATATTTATCAAACTAATGATACATGAACAAACCCCTCAGTAAAAACTTTCAGAATATAGATTGGAATAAAACTGTAAGTTTTGGTGTATGTAAGTGCTGCTGAAGTGGAAAAAAAAAACTTTTAAAGATATGGATTGGAAGTGAAATCTACAAGTGTAAATTCAAAAAAGCAAATGCTTAAATGTGTATTTTGGAAATTTACTTTCCCCTATTCTAACGACCGGTTCAAAATTCTTGTGTAATTTTGTTGACATATTATAATTAAATGTTTTTACAGAAGGGATTTTGGATTTCTCTTTTTATCACTCCATAAATTAGAAAATGCTGTTAATGGGCAGAAAACGAATACATTTTCACTATGTTTAATAAAATGCTAACTATTTATCAAATGAATGATTTTTGAACAAACCCCTCAGTGAAAATCTTCAGAATATAGATCGGAATAAAACTGTAAGTTTTGGTGTATGTAAGTGCTGCTGAAGTTGAGGAAAAACTTTTAAAGATACGGATTGGAAGTGAAATCTACAAATGTAATTTCAAAAAAGCAAATGCTTAAATGTGTATTTTAGAAATTTACTTTCTGCTAGTCTAACGACCGGTTCAAAATTCTTGTTTAATTTTGTTGACATATTCGAGTTAAATGATTTTACAGAGGGGATTTTATATTTCTCTTTTTGTCACTCCATAAATTATAAAATACCATTAACAGGCAGAAAATGAATACGTTTTCACCATGTTTAATAAAATGTAAAATATTTATCAAATGAATGATATATAAACAAACCCCTCAGTAAAAATCTTTAGAATATAGATAGAAATAAAACTGTAAGTTTTGGTGTATGTAAGTGCTGCTGAAGTGGAAAAAGAAACTCACTTTAAGAAAATGGCTTGAAATTTATAGACGCAAAAAAAGTGAAATAATAAAACCAGGTGAATGAAACCCCTCAGTAAAAACCTTTTAGAATAGATAAAGGAATAGAATTTCAAGTTTTGCTGTATGGAAGTGCTGCTGATGTGGAGGAGAAATGTTTATTGTCATTAGACGTAAATAGATAACATGCTATAAAATAAACACTTTAAAGGCGGTTTGCAGCTGTATTGCGTGAAACACCTTCACAGCTATAGATTAGACATGCATCACTGCTTATGCACTTGTTCATGCAACATTAACATGCATATGTGTTTCCTTCAGCGCTCCATTAGACTCTAACTCGTGCGTAATGTGTGGAATGGTATGATTAGAGATTGAAATAGCTCTTTCTCTCTTGCAGATTCGATGGACCAAGACAGCAGGCAGCGTTTCAGACCGATTCCAGGACTCCAGCGTATTCAACGAAACCCTTCACATCGCGAAAATCCAGAGACATCAGGGCGGACGCTATTACTGCAAGGCCGAGAACGGACTGGGTTCACCGGCCATCAAGTCCATCAGGGTGGACGTCTACTGTGAGTTCAGCTCAGATGTTTCTTCTAAATGTCATGTGGAAAAATAGTAACAATGCAAGCGAATGAATGAGAAATGTTTGAGTTCATATTGAGGTCTCTGACTTTTGATTTGCAGACTTTGGCAGATCTGAGCATAGTTTGAGATTGCTAGGATGTTTTTTGTGAAGTAAACATTTGAGAAGCAATTAAAAAAAGTCACAGTTACCCTTTTATATGTTTTTAAACAAACAAGTTTCTATACTTTCCTGCTACGGAAAGTCCAATTATATCTGAGCAGATTTTCAGAGTGTGGAAGTTTGATTCATGAAGTTTAAGGACTATGTGATTTTGTTCTGTTTTTATGGTTGTTGGTTACACTGCAAAAAATGCTTTTCTTACTTAGATTTTTTGTCTTGTTTCCAGCCAAAATATCTAAAAATTCTTAAATCAAGAAGGATTTTCTAGACGAGTAAAAATTAATGTCTTATTTTCAGAAAAAACAAGTCAAAATAAGTGTGTTTTTGCTTGAAACAAGCAAAATAATCTGCCAATGGGGTAAGAAAAATAATCTTGTTTTCTGTTTGAAATAAGATTTTTTTTTTCTTACCCCATTGGCAGATTATTTTGCTTGTTCTAAGAAATAATAACTTAATTTTGGCTTGTTTTTTCTGAAAACAAGAAAATAATTTTTACTCGTCCAGAAAATCTTTCTTGATTTAAGATTTTTTAGATATTTTGGCTGGAAACGAGACAAAAAATCTAAGTAAGAAAATCATTTTTTGCAGTGCAGTCAAACTTGAAACTCTTAAACTTTAAATTTATTCAGCTTTGTAACTTTGTAGCTTTCAAACTTTCTGGTTCGGCTTTCCCAAGCCAACTTAAAGTTTGTCTTGACAAACTTTTTTAATCTAGTTTACTTTACTTTTTGATTTTGGGGTAATTATGATTCTGGCATGTTAATGAGGGTCAAATGAGCTTCCCAGCATCTCTTATGTAATGATCCTAACATCAACCTGAACCCAACAGATCCTCATCTAGTATTCAGAATGGGACAGGAGCGTTCCTGTAATGCTGGCGGTTTGTCTTCAGCTGTCACGGATCGATTTCACAGGTCCAGGTAGAAGCAAGGGAGGTGTGGAGGATTGTGTTTGAGCTTTGAACTGGAGCCGCTCTGAAGAGAGAGAAGTGACGAGAGGATTTCCACGAGCTGTTTGATAGAGCGGCCAAAACTCTCAGCCTCTCTTCACATGAGCTGCAGATCTGAGACCTGAACTACATCCAGATCCGCAGCAGTAATAGAGGAACTGATCTGGGTAGACGTAGACTGCATGATCAGAAGCGGAACTAGTTATTTATTTAGCTGTAAATTCATAACGCACTCTTTGAATTTTTTTAATTAAGATTTTTGAAAAAGTCTCTTCTGCTCAACAAGGCTGCATTTATTTGAACAAAATGCTGTGAAAATTGTGAAACATTATTAAAATACAATACAGCCCATAACTTATGTGCATATATTGTAAAATGGAATTCATTCCTGTGATCAAAGCTGAATTTTCAGCATCATTATAGTCTTCAGTAAAAATAAAATGCATAATTTTCCACAAAAATATTTTCAGCTTTGATGATAAAAAAAAATTAAAAAAGTAAATTTGTATTCTTTATTTTTTTTTTAAAAGAAATTATTGCTTTTATTCAGCAAGGATGTGTTAAATTGATTTAAAAAAGTGATAGCAAAGACTTGTTATATATAGAAAAGATTTATATTTTGAATAAATGCTGTTCTTTTTAACTTTTTATTCATCAAAGAATCCTGAAAAAAATCAAAAGTTCAAAAGAAAAGTTCTCTAAAAATATTTGTTAGCACAACTGTTTCCAATCGATAATAAAAGTAATAAATCAGTATATTAGTGTAACAAATGTCCACTGAGACGGCGAGATGTGATGAACCCAAGTGCAGTTTATTTACAGTGACGATAATCCATAATCCAAACAAACAATCCAAACGTGAAATCCAAACAACAAACGTAATCCGAACAATGACGAGACTAGACTTGACTTGGCATGAAACAGACTTGACTTGATAACTTGACAAAGGCTTGACTTGGCATGAACAGACTTGACTTGACTTGACTTGACTTGATACAGACTTGACATAAACTTGACTTGATAAACACTCACCAAACAGCAGATACAACTTCATTACAACTTTAATACGCGACAGGGAACCATTCAAACACAAGGGCTATTTATACTAGACAATACAGGTCACATGACACAAACAACCAATGAGAATCAAGGAACAAGACCATAGCAACCAATCAGAACAAGACACATGGAACAAAGGGACCAATGGCAGGAATACATGAGGGAAGGGAAGCAAGACACAACAGCATGAAATGATTACATAATAAAAGACATGAAAACATGAACATGAAACAAAACCCCAAAACAAAACCAAAAACACCCGTTACATTTCCCCCCCTCTAAGGGCGGCTCCCGACGCCCAAAACAAAACCCTAAACTAAAAAGTCCAGGAGGGTGGTAGAGCAGGGGTGAAATAGGGGGCGGGATGGAGGGCCAGGTCCATGTAGGGGAACAGATTCAGAATCATGGCATGGAGCAAGAAACAATGGGCAAGACCAAGGGTACAGTGGTGGACCTGGGCAGTGGAGTAATGGAGGACCTAGACAATGAAGCAGTGGCAGACAGTGGGAAACTGGAGGACCTGGGCCGTGGAGCAGTGGCAGACTATGGAACAATGGAGGGCCTGGGGCATGGAGTTGTGGCAGACAGTGGAAACTTGGAGGATCTGGGCCGTGAAGCAGTGTCAGACAATGAAACAGTGGAGGGCCTGGACCGTGGAGTGATGGCAGACAGTGAAGCTCTGGAGGATCAGGGCCATGAAACAGTGGCAGACTGTGGAGTAGTGGAAGCCATGGCGGGGCCGGCAGAGCAGGAAGCCATGGCGGGGCCAGCAGAGCAGGAAGCCTAGGCGGCGCAGGCAGAGCAGGAAGCCATGGCGGAGCCGGCAGAGCAGGAGGCCTTGGCGGTGCAGGCAGAGCGTGAAGCCTTGGCGGAGCAGGCAGAGCAGGAAGCCTTGGCGGTGCAGGCAGAGCAGGAAGCCTTGGCGGTGCAGGTAGAGCGTGAAGCCTTGGCGGAGCAGGCAGAGCAGGAAGCCTTGGCGGTGCAGGCAGAGCAGGAAGCCTTGGCGGTGCAGGCAGAGCAGGAGGCCTTGGCGGTGCAGGCAGAGCAGGAAGACTAGGCGGCGCAGGCAGAGCAGGAAGCCATGGCGGAGCCGGCAGAGCAGGAAGCCATGGCGGAGCCGGCAGAGCAAGAAATCCCGCTATGGACGCCGCCTCGGTAAGAGGCATGGGCGCAGCGGGTTCGTGGACAGACGTGGCCTCTGGGACGCAGTGAGCAGCCCACACACTTAAAATGGCGATGGCCATCACAGGCAGCGCAGTGGATAGAGGGGGGCCCACCAGGCTAGTGGGTGTGTGGCTTGGGAGAGTTGGCTCTGCGTGGCTCGGAAGCGTCGGTTCCGCGGGTATGCCTGCAGCCCGTACCGACACTAAAGGAGGGTCCAGTATGCTGGCAATCAAGACCTGATGAGGCTTTGAAGGATAAATTGTGGCTTGGCATGGCTCTGGCGTGGCGGCCATCTTGGCCGGGGACTCTGGCGTGGCGGCCATCTTGGCCGGGGACTCTGGCGTGGCGGCCATCTTGACAACAGGCTTAGGGATGGCAGCTATCTTGGGTGCAGACTCTGGCATGGCAGCCATGATGGTTGAAGGCTCTGGAAGGGCAGTCATGACAGGTGTAGACTCTGGAGCAGCAGCCATCTTGTGAACAGGCTTTGGGATGGCGGCCATCTTGTAAGCAGACTCTGGAATGGCGGCCATGACAGGTGCAGACTCTGGAGCGGCAGCCATCTTGTGAACAGGCTTTGGAATGGCGGCCATCTTGGGTGCAAACTTTGCGTGAGTAGGCCCTGGAGCGGCAGGCTTGGCGTGAGCAGGCCCTGGAGCGGCAGGCTTGGCGTGAGCAGGCCTTGGAGCGGCAGGCTTGGCGTGAGCAGGCCCTGGAGCGGCAGGCTTGGCGTGAGCAGGCCCTGGAGCGGCAGGCTTGGCGTGAGCAGGCCCTGGACGGGCAGGCTTGGCGTGAGCAGGCCCTGGAGCAGCAGACATGGTGTGAGCAGGCCCTGGAGCAGCAGACATGACGTGAGCAGGCCCTGGAGCAGCAGACATGACGTGAGCAGGCCCTGAAGCAGCAGACATGACGTGAGCAGGCCCTGAAGCAGCAGACATGACGTGAGCAGTCCCTGAAGCAGCAGACATGACGTGAGCAGTCCCTGAAGCAGCAGACATGACGTGAGCAGGCCCTGGAGCAGCAGACATGACGTGAACAGGCCCTGGAGCAGTAGACATGACGTGAGCAGGCTTTGAGGCAGCAGACATGACGTGGGCTGGTTGTGGCTTGGCAGACATGACGTGAGCAATACCAGACATGACGGTGGGGACGTGAAAGCACTCTGATGGTGTGGGTACTGTGGGATTGTGGGGTTCTTCATCTACAACCCCTACAGTAAAATGTGAACCAGCCAGCAAAAGAGCATGATCAATATACTGTTCAAGAGTCCAGTGTATTTTTCCTCCAGGAAGCCATGAGCGAACGGGATCATTCAATCCCACTCTAAAAATGTCCTTGAGCGCCACGTCATTAAAACCCACTAAGTCACAAAGTCCACAAAAATCTTGAACATACTCCTCTATAGCCCGTTCTCCTTGTCGCAGGCAGAGGAGGCGTGAAACTGCTGGGTTCATAGTTGGCGGTCGCGTATTCTGTAACAAATGTCCACTGAGACGGCGAGATGTGATGAACCCAAGTGCAGTTTATTTACAGTGACGATAATCCATAATCCAAACAAACAATCCAAACGTGAAATCCAAACAACAAACGTAATCCGAACAATGACGAGACTAGACTTGACTTGACTTGGCATGAAACAGACTTGACTTGATAACTTGACAAAGGCTTGACTTGGCATGAACAGACTTGACTTGACTTGACTTGACTTGATACAGACTTGACATAAACTTGACTTGATAAACACTCACCAAACAGCAGATACAACTTCATTACAACTTTAATACGCGACAGGGAACCATTCAAACACAAGGGCTATTTATACTAGACAATACAGGTCACATGACACAAACAACCAATGAGAATCAAGGAACAAGACCATAGCAACCAATCAGAACAAGACACATGGAACAAAGGGACCAATGGCAGGAATACATGAGGGAAGGGAAGCAAGACACAACAGCATGAAATGATTACATAATAAAAGACATGAAAACATGAACATGAAACAAAACCCCAAAACAAAACCAAAAACACCCGTTACAATTAGAATGATTTCTGAAGGATCATGTGACACTGAAGACTGGAGTAATGATGCTGGAAATTCAGCATTGTATCACAGGAAAAAGAAAAAAATATATAGATTAAAATACGAACCATTATTTCATGTTGTGATAAAATTTGGCAGTATTATTTTTTCTGCATTTCTGATCAAATAAATTCAGCCTTGATGAGCATAAAAGACTTCTTTAAAAAACATAAGACTTACTGATCCCAAACTTTTGAACGGCAGTGTATCTGTGTTTATATAATGCCTAATTTGCATATTTTAATTAAATATGTGTTAATTTGAACAATAATTCAAATTTATTATTGTTAAAACAGATTCAAAATTATTTTTTTGATTGTGTTAGAGTATTATAATAGTCAAAGATTTTTACAGAGGGGATTTTTTATTTCTTTAAAAAAAAAAAAAAAATTAAAATATTAAAATATTAAAAATAAGCTAATAAAAGAAAATTCAAAAATGTGATAAAATGTCATGGTAAAATAATACTGTTATCCTCCTGATATCAGATCTGTGGATTCGACATGAAGTCAGAATTGATTTTTTGTTTGTACACAAATGCATTGAATGTCATGGGATAGTAGCTGTGAGACTGCAGTTTAGTGCCAACGTTGCCAGCATTGGGCTACTTTCATACTGCTGCCGCTGGCTGTTTTTTAGTCCACAAGTGGAAGTGAAATCTCCCGTCCTCCGGAACATGATTTCAACCAAGTTGGAACCTCCTGGAAGCAGGGTTTGTCCTCCAGGAACACACTTTTGATGTGAATTTGATAGCCATTTTCCCCTGCGATTGTGCCACTTTTAAGTAGCAGCTGGGCTGGTTTTGTTGCGCAGACCTGGCAACCCTCTTTAGTGCATGTTAAGGCAGATGTAAATCAGTCTGTATAAATGCTGTTTCAGGAATATGAGATGTAAAGTGAATGTCGAGTCTGAATGTCACCGGTTCCTGGGCTGCTGTTTTAAACATGCGCCCTTTACTCCGGCCTCGCCGAACACGCGCTCTGCTTTTCATTAGCTGAGAATCGCACTGAAAGGTGGCGTTCCTCTGGAGAAATGCTAAAGTCGTCCCCGCCGGCCGAACGTAACTGATGGATCGCTGCCAGCGCCGCTGTTTTTAGCTCACTGTGGCCTTGATTGTTATTTAGCATTGAAATTGCTGCTCGGGACGGCGAGCCTCTGAAAAACCTTCAGCGCTGAAACATGGAAGATCGTGTCGGCCTTTGTCAGACGTCTCTGTGAATGTAGAGCGAGCCGACGGCGGGACGGACAGTTCCATTAAAACGGACGTTTGCTGAAGAGAAACGACACGAGCTGCTGTCAGAACCAACACAAACGAGATTTAAACGTTGGTTTATGTCTCAGATTTTAGTTTATATTATTACTAGATAAACTTTAAGTTGGCTTGAAAAAGCCTGATCAGAAACTGGGAAAAAGTTAAAAAGTTTTTTAAAGTTTTAGAAATTTTCTGGTTTTCAGTCCAACGATGAATAAAGTTTAAAGTAGTTTTAACGCAGATGGATGGATGGATAGCATGTTTTAGCATGTTGTTAGCACGTTTCTAACTCATTTAGCATTGTTACTAGCATGTAGCTAGCTTGATTAACAATTTTTTAGCATGTTTTGTAACATGATTAACATATCAATAGCATGTTGATAGCATGTTGTTAGCATCATTAGCATGTTACTAGCATGGCACTACCATTTTTATAATTTTATTACTAACATGTAGCAAGCATGATTAGAATGTCGCTAACATAATGTTAGCATTACTAACATGATTAGCAAAGTAACTAGCATGATTAGCATGTTGTTAACATGTTTCTAGCATGATTAACGAGTTATTAGCATGTTACTAGAATGATCAGCATGATATTAGCATGTTTCTAACATAATTAGCCTGCTACTAGCATGTTGTTAGCATGATTTTAGAATGATTAGCATTTTTCTAGCCTAATTAGCATGTTGTTAGCAAGATTAGCATGTTGTTAGCATGTTTCTAACCTGATTAACATGTTGTTAGCATGTTTCTAACATTATTAACAAGCTATTAGCATGTTACTAGCATAACTATCATGTCTTTAGCATGATTATAACATGATTATCCTGTTACTAGCCTTTTGCTAACATGTTTAGAATGTCACTAGCATGATGTAAGCGTTACTAACATGATTAACAAGTTACTAGCTTGATTAACATGTTGTTAGCATGTTTTTAGAATGATTAGCATTTTTCTAGCCTAATTAGCATGTTGTTAGCAAGATTAACATGTTGTTAACATGTTTCTAGTCTCGCGTAGCCAGACCTTCAGACTGACGTCTGAAGGTCTGGAATTCATGGCAGCTTTAAGTGGCCAAAGCCCGCCTATAAGGCCGTTTGACCGACATGTCAAACAACCAATCACAGTTAGTTTCATTCAGCGTCACGTTTCGGGGCGTAGAAATGTCCCCACAACAACAGACTGGCATGCAACAAGTCAGTCATTGAAATAACCAGCATTGAAAGTTAACGAAGAAGAGGGAGAACAAGCAGTAAGTCAGTAATTTGTTCGCGAACGTCGCAAATGTGTTTAACAACAACGGCGTCTGCATAAGCACCTTTAAGCAAAACGCCGAGTAAACCACTCTGCGCTTTGTTTCCCGGCAGACCGAAAATAAACGCGACACTCGCGTGTTCCGGAAATCCGGTCAAATTCAACTAATCAGATGACGACTTCGACATTCCTGAAGTGTTTCCAGTTAAGTGTACCATATGCATCAGACGTTTAGCCAACGTTCCATGGGCGTGACGTCTGAGGCTGAGACTAACATGTTTCTAACCTGATTAACATGTTGTTAGCATGTTTCTAACATGATAAGCATGTTGTTAGCATGTTTCTAGCATTATTAACAAACTATTAGCATGTTACTAGCATAACTAGCATGTCTTTAGCATGATTCTAACATGATTAGCCTGTTACTAGCCTTTTGCTAACATGATTAGAATGTCACTGGCATGATGTAAGCATTACTAACATGATTAACAAGTTACTAGCTTGATTAACATGTTGTTAGCATGTTTTTAGAATGATTAGCATGTTTTACCATGTTTCTAGCCTAATTAGCATGTTGTTAACAAGATTAGCATGTTGTTAGCATGTTTCTAGCATGATTAGCATGCTGTTAGCATGTTTCTAACATTATTTACAAGCTATTAGCATGTTACTAGCATAACTAGCATGTCTTTAGCATGATTCTAACATGATTAGCCTGTTACTAGCCTTTTGCTAACGTAATTAGAAAGTCACTAGCATAATATAAGCGTTACTAACATGATTAACAAGTTACTAGCTTGATTAACATGTTGTTAGCATGTTTCTAGCCTGATTAACATGTTGTTAGCATGTTTCTAGCTTGATTAACATGTTGTTAGCATGTTTTTAGAATAATTATCATGTTTTTACCATGTTTCTAGCCTAATTAGCATGTTGTTAGCAATATTAGCATGTTGTTAGCATGTTTCTAGCATGATTAATATATTGTTAGCATGTTACTAGCATGATTAGAATGTCGCTAGCATGATGTTAGCATTAGTAGCCTGTTGTTAGCATGAGTAGCAAGTACAGAGATATAGCAACTGGAGTCAGATCAGTCAGTTTGCAGTTTGTAGAGTTAAAGCTCTAGCAAGAGCAGTCAGAAATTTCAGTCTCAGAAGAAGAACGTCTGTAAGTTCAAATAGCATTTCAGTAGTAAGCAACAAGTTTTATTACAAATAAACTTTGCTATTGTATGTGAGTCTGTTTGTTCGGTTATTAATTTGAGTTGGCTCTCAGAAAGCGTTCAGGACCGTCTTATACTCGTCTAGTTCTGCCAGACCTGTCTCACAGAGCAGCGGGTGGGTAATGGATCACTTATTAGAGGGAATTTGTAGGTGATTTCCCAGGATGCTTTGCTCAGTTGGTTTTCCAATCTAAATCAGCTGTGGTGAGCAGCAGCAGAACGGATCAGACTCTCATCAGCGTTTCGCAGGATGACTCTCAAACTCTTTTCCGTCGTAACTGAGCATTGTGATGCAGAATAGAGTTGGTCTTTTTATAAAGCCTCTTTTCATTTTCATCACATCAAAATGGACTTAAATGTCTCTCTTTTATATTGAATATTTGATCAAATCAATATTTTATATTTATAAAATCATATAACATAAACCACTTTCTCTACTTCTAAAATTAGAGCTGTGCTACATCTCTTATCATCTCATATTTCCTCATATCTTCTATTTTATTCTCTTCTCATCTCTTGTGTTTCTCTACTCATATTTTGTATCTTCTCTTCTCTTCTTCTCCCATCTGATGACTTCTCATCTCTTTCTCATCCTTTCATCTTTTAAATTTTTTGCATCTTCTTGTCTCTTATCTTCTTATATCTTCTTTTATCTTTTCTTTTCACACAGTCTTGTCTCTTTTCTTCTTCATCTTGTCTGTTCACTTCTCATGTCTTCTCTTCTCTTCAGTTCTTACATCATCTTGTCTTGTATCTTCTCTTCTCGTCTCCTCTTGGCCTCTCTCTTATCTCTTCATATCTCACGTATTCTCCTCTCTTATCACGTCTTCTCATCCGGTCTCTTCAGTTCTCACTTCTTCCGTCTCATTTCTTCAGTTTTCACTTCTTCCATCTCGTCTCTTCAGTTCTCACGTCTTCTCATCCGGTCTCTTCAGTTCTCACTTCTTTCGTCTCATCTCTTCAGTTCTCACGTCTTCTCATCCGGTCTCTTCAGTTCTCACGTCTTCACATCCGGTCTCTTCAGTTCTCACTTCTTCTCATCCGGTCTCTTCAGTTCTCACGTCTTCACATCCGGTCTCTTCAGTTCTCACGTCTTCTCATCCGGTCTCTTCAGTTCTCACGTCTTCACATCCGGTCTCTTCAGTTCTCACGTCTTCACATCCGGTCTCTTCAGTTCTCACGTCTTCTCATCCGGTCTCTTCAGTTCTCACTTCTTCCGTCTCATCTCTTCAGTTCTCACGTCTTCTCATCCGGTCTCTTCAGTTCTCACGTCTTCACATCCGGTCTCTTCAGTTCTCACTTCTTTCGTCTCATCTCTTCAGTTCTCACGTCTTCTCATCCGGTCTCTTCAGTTCTCACGTCTTCACATCCGGTCTCTTCAGTTCTCACGTCTTCTCATCCGGTCTCTTCAGTTCTCACTTCTTTCGTCTCATCTCTTCAGTTCTCACGTCTTCTCATCCGGTCTCTTCAGTTCTCACGTCTTCTCATCCGGTCTCTTCAGTTCTCACGTCTTCTCATCCAGTCTCTTCAGTTCTCACGTCTTCTCATCCGGTCTCTTCAGTTCTCACTTCTTCCGTCTCATTTCTTCAGTTCTCACTTCTTCCGTCTCGTCTCTTCAGTTCTCACTTCTTTCGTCTCATCTCTTCAGTTCTCACGTCTTCTCATCCGGTCTCTTCAGTTCTCACGTCTTCACATCCGGTCTCTTCAGTTCTCACTTCTTCCGTCTCATTTCTTCAGTTCTCACTTCTTTCGTCTCATCTCTTCAGTTCTCACTTCTTCCATCTCATCTCTTCAGTTCTCACGTCTTCTCATCCGGTCTCTTCAGTTCTCACTTCTTCCATCTCATCTCTTCAGTTCTCACGTCTTCTCATCCGGTCTCTTCAGTTCTCACGTCTTCCATCTCATGTCTTCAGTTCTCACGTCTTCTCATCCGGTCTCTTCAGTTCTCACTTCTTCCATCTCATCTCTTCAGTTCTCACGTCTTCTCATCCGGTCTCTTCAGTTCTCACGTCTTCCATCTCATCTCTTCAGTTCTCACGTCTTCTCATCCGGTCTCTTCAGTTCTCACTTCTTCCATCTCATCTCTTCAGTTCTCACGTCTTCTCATCCGGTCTCTTCAGTTCTCACTTCTTCCGTCTCATCTCTTCAGTTCTCACGTCTTCTCATCCGGTCTCTTCAGTTCTTACTTCTTCCGTCTCATCTCTTCAGTTCTCACGTCTTCTCATCCGGTCTCTTCAGTTCTCACGTCTTCTCATCCGGTCTCTTCAGTTCTCACTTCTTCCATCTCATTTCTTCAGTTCTCACTTCTTTCGTCTCATCTCTTCAGTTCTCACGTCTTCTCATCCGGTCTCTTCAGTTCTCACGTCTTCACATCCGGTCTCTTCAGTTCTCACTTCTTCCGTCTCATTTCTTCAGTTCTCACTTCTTTCGTCTCATCTCTTCAGTTCTCACGTCTTCTCATCCGGTCTCTTCAGTTCTCACGTCTTCTCATCCGGTCTCTTCAGTTCTCACTTCTTCCATCTCATCTCTTCAGTTCTCACTTCTTCTCATCCGGTCTCTTCAGTTCTCACTTCTTCCATCTCATCTCTTCAGTTCTCACGTCTTCTCATCCGGTCTCTTCAGTTCTCACTTCTTCCATCTCATCTCTTCAGTTCTCACGTCTTCTCATCCGGTCTCTTCAGTTCTCACGTCTTCCATCTCATGTCTTCAGTTCTCACGTCTTCTCATCCGGTCTCTTCAGTTCTCACTTCTTCCATCTCATCTCTTCAGTTCTCACGTCTTCTCATCCGGTCTCTTCAGTTCTCACGTCTTCCATCTCATCTCTTCAGTTCTCACGTCTTCTCATCCGGTCTCTTCAGTTCTCACTTCTTCCATCTCATCTCTTCAGTTCTCACGTCTTCTCATCCGGTCTCTTCAGTTCTCACTTCTTCCGTCTCATCTCTTCAGTTCTCACGTCTTCTCATCCGGTCTCTTCAGTTCTTACTTCTTCCGTCTCATCTCTTCAGTTCTCACGTCTTCTCATCCGGTCTCTTCAGTTCTCACGTCTTCTCATCCGGTCTCTTCAGTTCTCACTTCTTCCATCTCATTTCTTCAGTTCTCACTTCTTTCGTCTCATCTCTTCAGTTCTCACGTCTTCTCATCCGGTCTCTTCAGTTCTCACGTCTTCACATCCGGTCTCTTCAGTTCTCACTTCTTCCGTCTCATTTCTTCAGTTCTCACTTCTTTCGTCTCATCTCTTCAGTTCTCACGTCTTCTCATCCGGTCTCTTCAGTTCTCACTTCTTCCATCTCATCTCTTCAGTTCTCACGTCTTCTCATCCGGTCTCTTCAGTTCTCACTTCTTTCGTCTCATCTCTTCAGTTCTCACGTCTTCTCATCCGGTCTCTTCAGTTCTCACGTCTTCTCATCCGGTCTCTTCAGTTCTCACTTCTTCTCATCCGGTCTCTTCAGTTCTCACGTCTTCTCATCCGGTCTCTTCAGTTCTCACGTCTTCCATCTCATCTCTTCAGTTCTCACGTCTTCTCATCCGGTCTCTTCAGTTCTCACTTCTTCCATCTCATCTCTTCAGTTCTCACGTCTTCTCATCCGGTCTCTTCAGTTCTCACTTCTTCCGTCTCATCTCTTCAGTTCTCACGTCTTCTCATCCGGTCTCTTCAGTTCTTACTTCTTCCGTCTCATCTCTTCAGTTCTCACGTCTTCTCATCCGGTCTCTTCAGTTCTCACGTCTTCTCATCCGGTCTCTTCAGTTCTCACTTCTTCCATCTCATCTCTTCAGTTCTCACGTCTTCTCATCCGGTCTCTTCAGTTCTCACTTCTTCCGTCTCATCTCTTCAGTTCTCTCGTCTTCTCATCCGGTCTCTTCAGTTCTCACTTCTTCCATCTCATCTCTTCAGTTCTCACGTCTTCTCATCCGGTCTCTTCAGTTCTCACTTCTTCCATCTCGTCTCTTCAGTTCTCACGTCTTCTCATCCGGTCTCTTCAGTTCTCACTTCTTCTGTCTCATTTCTTCAGTTCTCACTTCTTCCGTCTCATTTCTTCAGTTCTCACTTCTTTCGTCTCATCTCTTCAGTTCTCACGTCTTCTCATCCGGTCTCTTCAGTTCTCACTTCTTCCGTCTCATCTCTTCAGTTCTCACGTCTTCAGTCTCATTTCTTCAGTTCTCACGTCTTTCCATCTCGTCTCTTCTGTTCTCACGTCTTCCGTCTCTTTTCTTCAGTTCTCACGTCTTTCCGTCTCGTCTCTGTAGTTCTCACATCTTCTTGTTTCTTCACTTCTCACATTTTCTCCTCTGTCATGTTTTTGTTCTATTAAGGATAGGGATGCTTCCAGTGCTTATTTTTATAAACTGCAGAGAAAAGAGGTGCTGCATCATGAGGTGCTATGCTTCATTTAAGATGTCCAGATGGGACAATTATGGACAATCCACCCAAAATGAGAAAACTTGCTGTTGATTTTCATTTTGAACTTTTTAATGCTGAATAATGTGAGGAGGAGAGTTCTGCAGAACTTTTTCAAGATCTTTTTAAGTTGCAACCCAAACAGAGAAAATTTGGACTGCAACATTATTTTACAAAAGCTCACGCAGTTAAAAACTCTCACTGGGACATTTGTCTGGGACTTCACCATTTCTGGAACATTTTGGGACAGGCTTTTCTGTAAAAAGTAATATAAGTGTGTTTTGAAAATGGTTTTCTTCCAAGTAGCTGCCAAAGAGCAGTATAATCCCTGTTACCTAAAAAAGGGTACTTAGGATTTTTTAAGAACTGTAGACCGGTTTCTCTTTTCTTTTCTTTTCTTTTCTTTTCTTTTCTTTTCTTTTCTTTTCTTTTCTTTTCTTTTCTTTTCTTTTCTTTTCTTTTCTTTTCTTGAATCGAGCTGTAGGTCAGCAATGTTGTGAATGTCATTTCATGTTGTTTTCTGTCCGGTTTATAAATGGCGTGTTTCTAGTTTTAGCGCTGATGGAGCTGTAAATGTCAGAACATCTCAGCGCCTCTTTCCCAAACAGAGGACATTGTAAAATATGAGCTTTTTCCTTTTGTCTCTTTCACAGAGGACATTTCTGCGACCTCGTCTCACATGAGACTGCTCCATCTGTTCATCTAATCTATTTTCGACATATTTTCGACTATTTTCTATTTTTAACATTATCTATGTTATTTTTCAGAGAGCCGCTCTTTTATCCGCCATATTCCCTCGGCGGCCCGTGACCCTCACTAACGATTGTCTTTTAAATCGCATGTGTCAGTGAATTTACTCAAAAACGGTCCAGAAATTTTCGGGTCACATTCCTCCGGTCAGATTCTCATTACTGGAAAACAACTAAAATAGTGCAAAACTTAGTGCATTTAAATTTCGCTGATTATATTATAACATTTCTCAGATATGAATACTTCAATAGACTTAAATAAAATAAATAAAATAAAAAATAGGGAGCATTTGTTATTAATTAGTTTAATTTGATGTGCTAGCATGTTTCTAGGCTGAACATTTGTGTATTTCTTGAGCTGGGTTTTCTCTAATGGATGTCTTGATTCGCTCAGTTCCGCTGAGGCATTGGGCCGTTTGTTTGGTCTGGTTTTCCGGTGGTCTGAGTTCGGTGGGGAGCGCCGCGGGACAGAGGCTCGTTCTCCAAAGAGATGAATTGTCGGCCTGATGAAGCTCGGCAGACGCCGCTGTCTCGGAGAGAGCAGAGGAAGAGATTCATTACTCCTCTGACTTCCCCACCAGCTCTCATTATATCCTCATCTTCATCTCCAGGAGAAAGAGTAAGGGCCATCTGAGACGGACCCGCATCCATCAGCTCCCGATCGAACGAGAGTCGCTCGCTGCAAACCGGGCCAGAAATGAAAGGGATAGTAACATTTTTAGCTGATGCTTGGTGATTCATACAATGCAAGCTATGGCTGTCCGTCAATTAAAGAAGCTCACTTCCAGAACAAAAATGCACAGATAATGTACTCACCCCATGTCATTCAAAATGTTCATGTCTTTCTTTTTCAGTCGTAAAAAAATAGTTTTTGGAAGAAAACATTTCAGGAATGTTCTCCATATAGTGGACTTCTATGGTGCCCCAAATTTGAACTTCCAAAATGCAGTTTAACACAGCTTCAAAGGACTCTAAACAATCTAAACAAGGAAGAAGGGTCTTATTTAGTGAAACCATCTATTGTTTTCTTTAAAAAAAATGTACAGCTTATACACTTTTTAACCACAAATGCTCGTTTTGTCTAGCTCTGCGATGCAAAACTCCCATCTCATTTTCTCCAACTTCAAAATCGTCCTACATCACTATTTTGCCTTTTTTTGTAAAGGGCATTTGACCTTTCAATTCTTTGAGAAAATAACCAATCGTTTCGCTAGATAAGACCCTTCTTCCTCGGCTGGGGTCGATTAGAGTCATTTGAAGCTCCATTTAAACTGCATTTTGGAAGTTCAAAACTGATTTTCATCTCATTAAGGCTGCATTTATTTGATCAAAAATACAGTAATAATTCTAAAATATTTATGCAAATTAAAATAGCTGTTTTCTATGTGAATATCTGTTAAAATGCAATTTATTCCTGTGATCAAAGCTGAATTTTAAGCATCTTTATTCGTCATAAGTGTCACATTATCCTTTAGAAATCATTCGTAAATGCTGGTTTTGAAACCTTTCATTATAAGAAAAGTTGAAAACAATTAATATTTTTTGCGGAAACAGTCAAACATTTAATTTTTTAGGATTCACAGATGAACAGAATGTTCAAAAGAACAGCATTAGATATATGTCAGGTGTTTGTGATTGATGTTGTAGGTTTGGTCGTGCTTATTGACAATGTTGGGGAAAGTTAGAGTTAGAGCATTGCAATATTGAGTTACTCCCTAAAAAAGTAACTAATTACGTTACTTAGTTACTTTTTGTGGAAAGGAATGCGTTACGTTACTTTTGCATTACTTTTTAAATCTGAGCAGGGCTTATTTGTTTGTTTTTAATATAAAAAGTCTATTTTTGTCAAATGTAAAAGCCTTTTCACAGCAAAAGCCACAGGCTTAGAGAAAAGTACATTGATGTCTGTACAGTAGACCGCAGAAGAAAAAATGTCAACTCTTGAGCAAAAAAAAAAAAAAAAGAAAAACAAATGTTATATTATCTTGAGTAATTTTTGCTTAATTAGTATGGATGAATTGGATCATCGAAGGTCAGCAGCAAACAAAAACGACGTCGGTTAATAAAATGGGATTTATTCATTCTAGAACTAAAGTAACATCTTACTCACAATTTCTCTCAACATGGGGACAGGAGAGCTTTTAATCAATAAATGGGGGGAAAAGCTTATTTGAAAAAGTAACTCAGATATTTTCTTGTCAATTAAAAAGTAGGCCTAATGCATTACTTTACTAGTCACTTGGAAAAAGTAATATTATTGTGTAACTTGCGTTACTTGTAATGCATTACCCCAACACTGCTTATTGATCATGTGGTTCTGAGTTTACTCCCATCCCTGATTTATAAACCGATGGCGTTTCACGCTGATGAAGGCGCTGGACTGCATTATGTGACCCAGAAGAGTATAAAACAGTCTCTATTCCTCCTCCTCCTCTCAGGTGAGAGCGTCTGCTGAATTATTCACTGCGTGTTTTGCTCTCGTTGAATCGCATGCTGAGCAGCAGATGCCCTTCTGAAGCAAACACACACACACACATATATATATATACACACACACATGACACAAGCAACATTCTCCTGAGAGACGATAGCCATCAGAAACCAGTGATAACAGAGGAAATGCTGTTCAAATATCCGCCCTGAGACTCATGAAAGCCAAGAGTTTATGAGAGCTGGAATTATGTCTAGATTTTCATGGCTTTTTTACTGTGAGGCTTTATGATGTTGCTTTTTGTTATTTTGGTATCACTGAGATACTATTATAACGGCTATAATCTGTGATATTAAAATAAATAGTTTTTATAAAGTTTTTATTTTTTGTTTTAAGGCAGCTTTACAATATTAAACAGAAAAATAGTGTGTTGATAATACATAAAGGAAAATGTTTTTTTTATTATTTGTATTATATTTTGTTGATTTTTAAGGTCTATTTTTAGTTGACCATTTTTAAAATATATATTTCCACTTTCTTTTTCATAATTTGAATTAAATTCTGTCCAAAAAAAAAAGTAATATTGTGAAATATTATTACGATGTAAAATAACATTCTTCTTTTTTAATATACATTAAAATCTAATTAATTTCTGTGATCAAAGCTGAATTTTCAGCATCATAGATCCAGTCTTCAGCGTCACATGATCTTTCAGAAATCATTCTAATATACTGATTTATTATCAATGTTGGAAACAGTTACATTTATTCAACAGTTACGTTTTTATGTATATTTTTTGTAACCTGTGATACTTTTTTCAAGAATCTTTAATTACTAAACAGTTAAAAATAACAGCATTTATTTAAAATATACATCTTTTCTAACAATATACTGTTCAAAAGTTTCGGGTCAGTATATTTTCAATCTTTCTTTTTTATAAGAAGTTATTTTTTATTCAGCAAGGATATGTTAAATTGATAAAACGTGATAGCAAAGACTTAATTATAATTATATTTTGAATAAATGCTGTTCTTTTGAACTTTTTTCATCAAAAAATCCTGAAAAAGTATCAAAGGTTCCAAAAGCAATATTTGGCAGCACAGCTCTTTCCAACATTGATAATAAAAGTAATAAATCAGTATATTTGAATGATTTCTGAAGGATCATGTGACACTGGAGTAATGGCTGATGAAAACACAGCTTTGCATCACAGGAATAAATTATATTTTAAAGTATATTCAAATACAAACCATTATTTTATATTGTAATAACATTTTGCAGTATTAATGTTTTTTTTCTGTATTTTTGATCAAATAAATGCAGCCTTGATGAACATTACGAATCTTACTGATCCCAAACCTTTGCACAGCAGTGTATATATTGAAAACTGCTTGTGTTTTAGTGGAAGCTGTCATACATTTTATTTTTCAGGATTCACAGATGAAAAGAAAGTTCAAAAGAAGAGCATTTATTTGAAATCAAAATCTTTTGTAACATTATAAATGTCTTTACTGACACTTTTGATCACTTTAATGTGTCCTTGATGAATAGTTAATGAATTAAATGTATTTTTAAAAATAAAATCAAGGCTATTTTCATTAATTAAAACTAAAACCATAACAAACCTTTCAATCTTAAAGTTAAACAAGTGGTTCTGCTTCTCTTGACAGTAACGGTTTAATCATCAGACTCAGATATGAGACGTTTTCAATCTCAATCACTCAATTATGAACACAGATTCCATTATGTTTATGAAGTAGAGTTAACATTTATATCACAGCAGCTTGTTATAAAAGCATGAAAGGATTGTGCTTTGTGATGTAGGACATCTATGCAGCTAATGCATCATTGCAGACGAGGGAATTCGGTTCTGAAAATCTGAGCGTTGGCTGAAATAGACGTTTGATTTTCAGCAGCCGGTCCTGATGCTTGCGATCATCTGTCTAGTGTTTGCGGCTCAGCCGAAGGCAGGAGGTCATTTCTTTCTGTGGTGATCGTCTCGTGTGGATGCAGGCGCGACCGTGGGCTGTTTTCAGATATACGAGGTGATAAAGTTATTGCTTTAGTAGCAGGTAACAGCCTTTGCAGCCTAAAACCATCCGAGGCTGATCTATGATTTCATCAGACAGCAGCCGGATCTTCCATTAGCGCAAACATCACTGTTACTGCTGCTCAAACATGGGACTTTAAAGGCAAAAAATTAACATTTGCTGTTCATTTACTTACTCTCAGGCCATCCAAGATGAAGATGACTGTTTTTGTAGAAGATTTTTAGCTGAAACTGTGTGGCTGATTAATAAAAAGTAGTGCAAGTCAACGGGTGCCGCACTTTGAGAGTCAAAATACGTCCTTATGGTCTTATGAAGTGAAACGACCAGTTTGTGCAAGAAATTGAACCTTATTTTTAACATTATCTGTAATCCAGAGCCTCATGCAAACAGAAACTGGTTGTTTTGGAAAGTTTGATTTAATTATGTGTTGCCTGATATGCTTTTTTTGACTCTCAAAGTGCCGGCACCCATTGACTTGCATTTTATGAATCACTAAGCATTGCAGTTTCAGCTAAAAATCTTCTTTATTGTTCAAGTCAATGGGTGCCGCACTTTGAGAGTCACATCCTTATGGTCTTATGAAGTGAAACGATCAGTTTGTGCAAGAAACTGAACATTATTTTTAACATGATCTGTAATCCAGAGCCTCATGCAAACAGGAACTGGTTGTTTTGGAAAGTTTGATTTAATTATGTGTTGCCTGATATGCTTTTTTTGACTCTCAAAGTGCCGGCACCTATTGACTTGCATTTTATGAATCACCAAGTATTGCGGTTTTAGTTAAAAATCTTCTTTATTGTTCAAGTCAATGGGTGCCGCACTTTGAGAGTCACATCCTTATGGTCTTATGAAGTGAAACGATCAGTTTGTGCAAGAAACTGAACATTATTTTTAACATTATCTGTAATCCAGAGCCTCAGGCAAACAGGAATATGCAATTCTTTCCTGTGAACTGATTTTAAAAATGCAAGTCAATGGGTGCCGCACTTTGAGAGTCAAAAAACATCCGAGAGGCTTCTGATAATATATTGAGGTTGTTTGAAGTGAAAAGTTCAGTTTGTGCAAGAAACAGAACATTATTTTAAACATTATCTGTAATCCAGAACCTCAGGCAAACGGGAACTGGTTCTTTTAAACAATTTGATTCAATTTTGTGTTTTGTCTGATATGCTTTTTTTGACTCTCAAAGTGCCGGCACCCATTGACTTGCATTTTATGAATCACCAAGCATTGCGGTTTCAGCTAAAAATCTTCTTTATTGCTCAAGTCAGTTGCTTCTGTTGATATATTGAGGTCTAATGAAGTGAAACGATCAGTTTGTGCAAGAAGCTAAACATTATTTGCAACTTTACCTGTAATCCAGAGCCTCAGGCAAACAGGAACTGGTTGATTTAATTTTGTGTTGCATGATTTTTTTTTTGGACTCTCAAAGTGCCGGCATCTAAGTGGCTGACAATGTAATGAGGTCTTATGAAGAGAAACAATCAGTTTGTGCATGAAACTAAAAATTATTTGCAACTCTACCCGTGAGCCTCAGGCAAATGGGAATAGGTTCTTTTAGACAGTTTGATTAAATTTTGTGTTGCATGATATGCTTTTTTTGACTCTCAAAGTGCCGGCACTCATTGACTTGCATTTTATGAATCACCAAGTATTGCGGTTTTAGTTAAAAATCTTCTTTATTGTTCAAGTCAATGGGTGCCACACTTTGAGAGTCAAAAAACATCTAAGTTGCTTCTGTGGATATATTGAGGTCTTATGAAGTGAAACGATCAGTTTGTGCAAGATACTGAACATTATTTTTAACATTATCTGTAATCCAGAGCCTCGGTCAAACGGGAATATAGAATTATTTTCTGTGAACTGATTTATAAAGTGTAAGTCAATGGGTGCCACATTTTGAGAGTCAAAAAACATCCAAGTTGCTCCTGTTGATATATTGTAGTCTTATGAAGTAATTCAGAGCCTCAGGCAAACAGGAACTGGTTATTTTAGACAGTTCAATTCAATTTTGTGTTGCCTGATATGCTTTGTTTGACTCTCAAAGTGCCGGCACCCATTGACTTGCATTTTATGAATCACCAAGTATTGCGGTTTTAGTTAAAAATCTTCTTTATTGTTCAAGTCAATGGGTGCCACACTTTTAGAGTCAAAAAACATCTAAGTTGCTTTTATTGATCAGTTTGTGCAAGAAGCTAAAAATTATTTGCAACTTTACCTGTAATCCAGAGTCTCAGGCAAACAGGAACTGGTTATTTTAGACAGTTTGATTTAATTGTGTGTTCCCTGATATGCTTTTTTTGACTCTCAAAGTGTTGGCACCCATTGACTTGCATTTTATGAATTATCAAGTGTTGCGGTTTTAGTTAAAAATCTTATTTATTGTTCAAGTCAATTTGGGCTGCACTTCGAAAGTCAAAAAACATCCAAGTGGCTTTATTTTTAACATTATCTGTAATCCAGAGCCTCAGGCAAACGAGAATATAGAATTCTTTTCTGTGAACTGATTTATTAATTTTTTAAAGTGCAAGTCAATGGGTGCCACATTTTGAGAGTAAAAAAACATCCAAGTTGCTTCTGTTGATATATTGTAGTCTTATGAAGTAATTCAGAGCCTCAGCCAAACAGGAACTAGTTATTTTAGACAGTTCGATTCAATTTTGTGTTCCCTGATATGCTTTTTTTGACTCTCAAAGTGGCGGCACTCATTGACTTGCATTTTATGAATCACCAAGCACTCGGTTTCAGCTAAAAATCTTCTTTATTGTTCTACCAAAGGAGAAAAGTCAACCACATCTTAGATGCCCTGATCTCTTTGTGATAATTAGTGTTTCTGTAGTTTTTCTGCCGATGTGCATCTTTTGTAGTGTGCAGTTTGTTATTTATTCATAAATATGAAGTGGGCGCTGGGAGCAACCAAGGATAAATATGTAAATGTGTGCATTGGGTTAAGATTATGAATAATTTCAAACAAAGATCTGGTCATTATCATCAACCTTTAGCTACAGCATGGCCATTTTGATGCTGTGCAATTACTGACTGACTTGTGTATGTAGTTTGGGGTCAGTATAGTTTTTTTTCATTTACCAAGGCTGCATTATTTATTCTTCAGACACTCTTCTTTAAATAGAATAAATACTAACTGTATGAAAAGTCACTAACATTTAGTTTTTTTGACCATTGAAAATGCAACAATTTGCACATCAAGCTGCATTGAGATGCCCATATCTCTAAAAATGAACAATATAGGGCCTTCGAAATGTAGTTATCAAACAAAACGTTTGTTAAGAACCAATTTTCTTAGATTACATGCATGCAAAATTTGGAAAAAATAATATTTTTTGGCACTCAAAAATGGTATGTGTGTAGTAGAAAAAGCAAGAATTGAGATCCCAGTATCTCTGGATCGGAACCATATAGGGCCTTAAAAATTAAGAAATCAAAAGAAATATGTGTTAAGAACCAGATTCTTAAACAGTGTTTAGCTATGTTTAATATTTGTTGAGTTACAGGCACGCAAACAGCTGTATGCAAGGTGAATCACATTTGGTTTTTGACAACTGAAAATGGACAAAAATGCAACAATTTTGCACCTGAAGCAGATTTAAGACCCCCATATCACTGGAAATTAACCATATAAGGCCTTAAACATTAAGATACAGAAAAAGAAAAATGCGTTAAGACCCAGATTCTTAACGGATATTTAGTTATGTTTAATATTTGTTGATGTACATGCACACAAACTTTGTAAAAATAATATTTTTGCACTCAATACACTGTTTTATTGCTATAGTTTTGATAGAAGGAAACAAGATACATTTCTAGTTTCAACATTAGTTGTTCTTTAGAGATTCCTCTTGAAAATAAAAAGTATCAGCTGTATGCACATTTGATTTTTGACCGTTGAAAATTGGTAAAAATGTTACAATTTGCACCTGAAGCAGCATGGAGATCCCAGTATCTCTGGATCTAAACCATATAGGGCCTCAGAACTTAAGAAACCAAAATAAAAATGTGTTAAGAACCAAATTCTTAATGCATGCTAAGCTATGTTCAATATTTGATGAGTTACAGGCACATAAACAGCTGCATGCACGGTGAATCACATTTGGTTTTTGACGACTGAAAATGGACAAAATGCGACAATTCTGCACCTGAAGCACCTTTGAGATGCCTATATCTCTGGAAATGAACCATATAGCGCCTTAAAAATGAGGATACCAAAAGAAAAGTATATTATGAACCAGAATATAAAAGGATATTAAAATATATTTAATGCTTTTTGAGTTACAGACATGCAAACTTTGGAGAAAAAAACTTGATCTAATTTTTCCATATAATGTAGCATAGATCAGTATTTGTACTGAAAACATAAAATAATGCTTCTGCTGTCTTTCTAAAGTCAATTCATTGTCATTTAAACCCCTTTGAAAAATAGTGGATTACTGTGTAAATATACTTCCATTGCATTTAATATTGTGGCTTGCATTCCTTCACCAGAAAAGAAAGAAAATGTTACAAGTGAAAAAATCTTTAATGTGGTTGGTTGTCAGGGAATTGCTGTGCAGCGGGTCATTCGGTGTCACAACATTCACGGCGGTGAGTTTTCCCACTAATTGTCTTTAGAAAATATGATAATTACGCCTCTGCACGTCTCATTAATAGTTCAATATCTGTTCTTTTTTCCCCTTAAGGAATGTAATCGCTGATATTTCCCCTCAGGGTGTCTATTTTTACACAGAAAACCCCATGCGAATGTCACCCGTGTGGCGTGTAATCCAGTCCAGACACTGATTAGCGTCGCCCGGTCGGGTGGATTTGATTCCAGTGTTGTGAAAGCCAGATCTGACAGACTGATGGGGCTGACGGCTGTTTGTTCTGTAATGACGGCTATAGATTACAGCAGGAGATCGCTGAGCGTTTGATTAAACCCACAGTCTGAGCCGTCACTGTTGTGAAGCGTCTAACAGAGAAACGCTGTTCCATTCTGACCCTCCACATGCTTATTAAAGTCACGCGCCGTCACGCTGCTTGATTCGCACCATTCTGAGAGCATTTTACCTTTAACATAGATTAAACCCAACAATAAGGACTGATCCGGATGCGTTGGCTGTGAGCTTTTATTTCTCTGCTACCATTATCACTGAACACAACACAAATGATAAACATATTTTAATGCTTAAATATTGTTTATTATGGTATTTTATAGTAATGTAGTTGATTTGTAGTTCATAATATTATTTATTATTTGTAGTTCATAATGTTGTTTTTTAATTATTTATTAACACTTGTATTTCAGTTTCAGTTTTGTTCAGTTGTAGTATGTCAAGTGAAACCACATGAAAATAAGAAATGCTACTTAATGGAAAATAAGTTTTATAGTACATTTCTGAGTGACAAAAATATTATTTTCTAAAGTTTGCATGTAATTTAAGAAAATATGTTATTTACAAACTTTTCTTTTGGTATCTTCATTTTTAAGGCCCTTAATGGTTCAATTCCAGATATATGTGGATCTTTCTACCAAAACAAATGCATATTTACTCTCAAAAATACTCTTTCCCCCCCCCCCAAAGTTTGCATGTCTGTAACCTAAGAAGTAGTAGAGATGTCTTGTAGATTTTGGTCTTTCTGTGGTCAAAAACCAGACATAGTTTACTTTGCATACTCTGATACTTCTTTCTGTTAAAGACATGCCTTTCTAAAAGCCAAAAATGTTATTTTTCCAAAGTTTGCATGTCTGTAATAATAATAAAAAAGGGTTCTTAACAAACTTTTCTTTTGGTATCTTCATGTTTAAGTGGCTCATTTCCAGAGATATGGGGATCTCAATGAAGCTCCATGCATAATTGCATGAATTTAAGTGATCAAAAATCAGATGTAGTTCACTTTGCATACTCTGATACTTCTTTCTATTAAAGACATACCTTTTAGAGAGTCCAAAAAATTGTTTTTCAAAAGTTTGCATGCCTGTAATTTAAGACAATTGGTTCTTAAACTTTTCTTTTGGTATCTTCATTTTAAGGCTCTATAGTTAAATTCCAGAGTTTGGAATCTCAGTGTGGTTCAATGTCTAAATAGTTGCAGTTTTCCCATTTCCAATGGTTGAAAACCAAATATGATTAATTTTTCATACATCTTGTTCTTTACTTATAAAGAAGAATATCTGAAGAACAAATAATCTTGAAACTAGAAATGTATCTTCACTCTTTCTATCAAAACAAATGCATAGAACATGCCAAACTGAGTGCCAGAAATATAATTTTCCTAAGTTTGCATGCCTGTAACTACATCTATTTCAATATTCTGGTAGATTTTTGTTTTTAACAAACTTCTCTTTTGGTATTTTCATGTTTAAGGTCCTAAGTGGTTTTTCCAGAGATATGATGATCTCAAAGTGGCTCCATGAGTAAAATTGCACAAATTTCAGTGGCCAAAAACCAGATGTAGTTCATTTAGCATACTCTGATACCTTTTTCTATTAGAGACGTGCTTTTCTGAGAGGCAAAAAATAATATTTTTCAAAAGTTTGTATGTCTGTAATTTGAGAAAATTGTTTCTTAACAAATGTTCCTTTAAGTATCTTTATTTTTAAGGCCCTATATTGCTCAGTTCCGGAGATTTGGGGATATCAATGTGGCTTCATGTGCAAATTGTTGTATTTTTCATGGTCAAAAACCAAATGCAAGTCTTTGGATTGAGCTGATACTTTTTGCTTTTAAAGAAAAATGTCTAAAGAACAAATAATGTTGAAAGTAGAAATGTATCTTTTTTCCTCTACCAAAACAATTGCATTAAACATAGCATATTGACTGCCAAAAACATTCTTTTTCCAAAGTTTGCATGTATGTAACTCAACAAGTATGAAAGATACTTTTAAATAATTTTAGATTCTGATTCTTAACAAACTTTTCTTTTGTTATCCTCATTTTTAAGGCCCAATATGGTTAATTTCCAGAAATATGAGGATCTCAAAGTGGCTCCATGAGTAAAACTGCACAAATTGCAGTGGTCAAAACCAGACATAGTTCACTTTGCATACTCTGATAGCTCTTTCTATTAAAGACGTGTTTTTCTGAGAGCCAAAACATTATTTTTCCAAAGTTTTCATGTCTGTAATTTCAGAAAATTGGTTCTTAACAAACGTTCTTTTTGGTATCTTTATTTTTAAGGCCCTATATGGTTCAGATCCAGAGATACTGGGATCTCAATGCGACTTCAGGTGCCAATTATTACATTTGACCAATTTTAAAAGCTCAAAAATCAAATGTGTGTCACTTTGCATACAGCTGATACTTTTTTTCTTTTAAAGAGGAATGTCTAAAGAACAAATAATGTTGAAAGTATAAATGTGTCGTGTTTTCCTCTACCAAAACAATTGCATAGAACATAGCATATTGACTGCCAAAAACATTCTTTTTCCAAAGTTTGCATGTCTGTAACTCAATAAGTCTAAAAGATACTTTTAAATAATTTTAGATTCTGGTTCTTAACAACCTTTACTTTTGTTATCTTAATTTTTAAGGCCATATAAGGTTTTTTTCCAGAGATATGAGGATCTCAGTGCTGCTCAATGAGTAAAATTGCATGAATTGCAGTGGTCAAAAACCAAAACATGGATCATTTTCCATACTCTGACATTTTTTTTCTATTAAAGACATACCTTTCTGAGAGGCAAAAAATGTTATTTTCCAAAATTTGCTTGTCTGTTATTCAAGAAAATTGTTTCTTAACAAACTTTCCTTTTAGTATCTTTATTTTTAAGGCCCTATATTGCTTAGTTCCGGAGATATAGGGATATCAATCGGCTTTGTGTGCAAATTGCATTTTTCATGGTTAAAAAACAAATGCAAGTCTTTGGATTGAGCTGATACTTTTTTCTTTTAAAGATGAATGTCTAAAGAACAAATAATGTTGAAAGTAGAAATGTATCTTGTTTCCCTCTACCAAAACAGTTGCATAGAACATAGCATATTGACTGCCAAAAACGGTATTTTTCCAAAGTTTGCATGTATGTAACTCAACAAGTATGAAAGATACTTTAAAATAATTTTAGATTCTGATTCTTAACAAAATTTTCTTTTGTTATCCTCATTTTTAAGGCCCAATATGGCTAATTTCCAGAAATATGAGGATCTCAAAGTGGCTCCATGAGTAAAACTGCACAAATTGCAGTGGTCAAAAACCAAAAGATGGTTCATTTTCCATACTCTGACACTTTTTTCCAAGAAAGACATACCTTTCTCAGTGTCAAAAGTATTATTTATCCAAAGTTTGCATGCTTGTAGCTTAAGAAGTACTACAGATATCTCAATATGCAGTTGCATAATCACTCAGGCCAGCTCCAAACCAAGCAAAGATGGCAGACAAGCTCTGAATTGGTGCCGCAGCGGCGTAATGAATCAGTGTATTTATTTAGAGCAATCTTCTCCGGCAAAACGGGCCGACTCAATCGCTCCGATGTGTGCTCGCGTAGCCGTCTTCGTAAAGGTAATTGCTCCAACCTGCGGAGCGATAATGGATCCTGGATGAAGTATTGACCGCCTCTAGATTTTGATTAAGGGCCTGCGGGGCAGAACATGTCTTAATGAAAGTGAGGAATCAGCATTCAAGGTGGCAGCGTCCACCCGCTGATTACGTTTGGATCTCCGGCGGATCCGGCGAGCGAGAGGAGACGCTAAATTAAAGTGTCTTCGCCGATAAACATGTGCTGTATTTCTTAACGGTGCAAGAAGAGGATGTTATTAGCGTCGTTATGGACGGGAGAAGGTCAGCGCTAATCAGTTTTGATTCGGATCCAGAATCTCTCGTTTAGTTCGTGAGGAATTGATGGCATTTCACAGCGCCGATCTCACCCGGTTATGCAAATACGTCTGTCTTTAAAGTATTATTAGCAAGAATTAGCAAGCGAAATGACATCAGATTTACAATAACGTGCCATTTGGAAGAGCTTAAGGCGTCACGCTTGAGAAAGCAGTAAATCTGTCCAATTCAACGCTCCGTCAAACGCGGGTTAATCGCCCGTCAGATGTGCCGCAGGAAAGGAGAATCATGCATAGCATCTCTTTATCTCAATAGCTTGTCCTAGATGGATGTGAGAGTAAACGGTGAGCAAAAATGGTGAGAAAAGGCTCAATAACTCATTGGATTCTTCAGTCGTAACTGTAGATTCTCATTGTGTGACTTGACTTATTTGTGTGTTTTTTTTTTTTCTGGAGGGTTTAGAAGAACTATGAATTATTTTTCAAAATTGCATCTCAAAAGTCTCCTGAGAACATTTATGCAATCTCCTGCTTCTCAGATGTTTCTCCTGAGAAAAAGATCTCAGTAATCTCCCACTAGAGTCACTTCTAGAGTTTCTGAAGAGATCTGCTCAAGTTTGCTCAAGATACCACAATGTCCAATCAAAAATCAAAGAACTCTATAGAAATAAACAGTTTAAATATACTCTATATTTACTGTAAAGATTTTTTTATTAAGAAAAAATACTATTTATACTTAAAAATGTATTTTTAAATTACTTAATACATTGTTACTTGCCATTTCTTTGTCATTTATTTTTGTAAAAAATCATCTGTTTAAATAATAAAATTAAAACATAATTACTTAAAATATTAGCTTTATTTTTTATTTTTGTAAATATATATATTATATATATATATATATATATTATATTTTTTGTGAAATTTATAAGCAATTTCTAATTAAAGTAAATTTCACAAAAAAATTAAAAAAATAAAATAATAATAATAATAATAATAATAATAATATTATATATATATATATAATATTATTATTATTATTATTATTTTTATTTTTTTTTTATTTTTTTTTGTGAAATTTACCAGCGATGTCCAATTCAAAATTCCTGAATTCATGAAAATAAATACTAGAAAAGTATTTTGGATAGTTTGGAGAACTTTTTACAGGAAATACAATATTTCATTCTTTTGCCTGTACAATACAATGTGTTACATTTCTTTGTAATTTCTTAGTAATTTATATTATATTAATTTACACAAATTCTTAGCAAATCTTTTCTACCAACAAACACTATAGTTTAAAGACTGGGGTCAATGTTTTATTTCTTTCTTACTTTAAAGGAAATTAATACTTTTATTTGGCAAGGATGTGTTAAATTAATAAAAAGTGAACAACTATCGCAAAACAAAAAAACTGTCGTAGGTCATCCAAGTAACAAACAGTATTATTTTAATAATTTCAGCTATTTTTTATTCTCGTGGACTATATGTAAACATCTTTTATGTGAAATATCTTACTAAGGACAGTACTAAATAAAAAATAACATGCATTTTGTATGATTTATTTAGTTAGAATTATTACATTTGTACAGATTCTGCAAGGGGTTCACAAACTTTTGCATAAAACTGTATATAGAAAAAAACATCTCTTTTGAGTCTCTTGAGCAATGAAACCTCGGAGCAATATCTGTGTCCGGCGGGAATAGATGTGGGTTAGGATGACGGCAGGCTGATGCTGTAATAAGCGAGTCGCTGGAGGACAGCGGTGGTCCGTGTGAAGGCCAGCAGGTGTGGGTTTGTGTCCCTCTCGTGAGACACGGTCCTGCCAGATCATTGATCAGGAACGTCAATCTGTCCTCCGGAGGAAAGTATAAATAGAAAGAAGCTGGCAGCACCTGAAATCATGTTCTTTCTCCGCTGGGAAAAGCCGGTGAAGGCGTTGAGTGATGTAGTCCGTCGCACTCTTTCACTCTCTCTGTTCCTGTCACTCCGACAGCCAGCAAATCTTTATCTTCTGTTGCTAGTTCAGCGCATTCACACAAAATACAAGTTTGTATCTTTTGTAAGGGTTTTATTGGCAGAAAAGTCACTTGAAATTAATTCACTGTGGATCTACTTTTATTGTAACAAGTGCATTTAAAATCCACAACAAATGTTTTGCTTGTTCAACAAAATCATCTATCTAACTAAACCTGGCAACTGGAGTCATGTTAGTGACATGTTAATCGTGCTAGAAACATGCTAACAACATGCTAATCATACTAGAAACATGCTAACAACTTGCTAATCATGCTAGAAACATGCTAGTAACTTGCTAATCATAGTAGAAACATGCTAACAACTTGCTAATCATACTAGAAACATGCTAGTAACTTGCTAACCATGCTAGAAACATGCTAACAACTTGCTAATCATGCTAGAAACATGCTAGTAACTTGCTAACCATGCTAGAAACATGCTAACAACTTGCTAATCATACTATAAACATGTTAGTAACTTGCTAAGCATGCTAGAAACATGCTAACAACTTGCTAATCATGCTATAAACATGTTAGTAACTTGCTAATCATGCTAGAAACATGCTAACAACTTGCTAATCATGCTAGAAACATGCTAGTAACTTGCTAATCATGCTGGAAACATGCTAGTAACTTGCTAACCATGCTAGAAACATGCTAGTAACTTGCTAATCATGCTAGAAACATGCTAGTAACTTGCTAACCATGCTAGAAACATGCTAGTAACTTGCTAATCATGCTAGAAACATGCTAGTAACTTGCTAACCATGCTAGAAACATGCTAGTAACTTGCTAATCATGCTAGAAACATGCTAGTAACTTGCTAACCATGCTAGAAACATGCTAGTAACTTGCTAACCATGCTAGAAACATGCTAACAACTTGCTAATCATGCTAGAAACCTGCTAGTTACTTGCTAATCATGCTAGAAACATGCTAGTAACTTGCTAATCATGCTAGAAACATGCTAGTAACTTGCTAATCATGCTAGAAACATGCTAGTAACTTGCTAACCATGCTAGAAACATGCTAGTAACTTGCTAATCATGCTAGAAACATGCTAGTAACTTGCTAACCATGCTAGAAACATGCTAGTAACTTGCTAATCATGCTAGAAACATGCTAGTAACTTGCTAACCATGCTAGAAACATGCTAGTAACTTGCTAACCATGCTAGAAACATGCTAACAACTTGCTAATCATGCTAGAAACATGCTAGTAACTTGCTAATCATGCTAGAAACATGTTAACAACTTGCTAATCATGCTAGAAACATGCTAACAACTTGGTAATCATGCTAGAAACATGCTAGTAACTTGCTAATCATGCTAGAAACATGCTAACAACTTGTTAATCATACTAGAAACATGCTAGTAACTTGCTAATCATACTAGAAACATGCTAACAACTTGCTAATCATACTAGAAACATGCTAGTAACTTGCTAATCATGCTAGTAACTTGCTAATCATGCTAGAAACATGCTAGTAACTTGCTAATCATGCTAGAAACATGCTAGTAACTTGCTAATCATGCTAGAAACATGCTAACAACTTGCTAATCATGCTAGAAACATGCTAACAACTTGGTAATCATGCTAGAAACATGCTAGTAACTTGCTAATCATGCTAGAAACATGCTAACAACTTGTTAATCATACTAGAAACATGCTAGTAACTTGCTAATCATACTAGAAACATGCTAACAACTTGCTAATCATACTAGAAACATGCTAGTAACTTGCTAATCATGCTAGAAACATGCTAGTAACTTGCTAATAATGCTAGAAACATGCTAGTAACTTGCTAATCATGCTAGAAACATGCTAACAACTTGCTAATCATGCTAGAAACATGCTAACAACTTGCTAATCATGCTAGAAACATGCTAGTAACTTGCTAATCATGCTAGAAACATGCTAACAACTTGCTAATCATACTAGAAACATGCTAGTAACTGGCTAATCATGCTAGAAACATGCTAACAACTTGCTAATCATACTAGAAACATGCTAGTAACTGGCTAATCATACTAGAAACATGCTAACAACTTGCTAATCATACTAGAAACATGCTAGTAACTGGCTAATCATACTAGAAACATGCTAGTAACTGGCTAATCATACTAGAAACATGCTAACAACTTGCTAATCATGCTAGAAACATGCTAACAACTTGCTAATCATGCTAGAAACATGCTAGTAACTGGCTAATCATACTAGAAACATGCTAACAACTTGCTAATCATGCTAGAAACATGCTAACAACTTGCTAATCATACTAGAAACATGCTAGTAACTGGCTAATCATGCTAGAAACATGCTAACAACTTGCTAATCATACTAGAAACATGCTTGTAACTGGCTAATCATACTAGAAACATGCTAACAACTTGCTAATCATACTAGAAACATGCTAGAAACATAATAGTAACGTTAATCATGCTTAAAGTTTGCCTTGACAAACTTTTTCATCTAGTATTTTTTAATTTTTTTATTTTTTTATTTGTATAATTGGTTCCATAAAGAACATCTGAAGAACCTTTCTGACCTTTCACAAAAGGTTCTTTGTGGCAAAAGATGGTTGTTCAGATTATATTGTTTCTTCTCTGGCATCGCTGGGAAGAACATGTTTTTATGTCTTCTGCCGTGAGTTATATGATTGTGTATTTTTTTTTTTTGTGTGTGGTCAGATCTGGACGAGCCTGTGGTGACGGTTCATCAGAGTATCGGTGAAGCTAAAGAGCAGTTCTACTACGAGCGGACGGTGTTTCTGCGCTGCGTGGCCAACTCCAACCCTCCCATCCGCTACAGCTGGCACCGCGGACGAGACGTTCTCTCGCAGGGCTCCGATAAAGGAGTGGAGATCTACGAGCCCTTCTTTACCCAGGTAAGAATATAACCCTTGACCTAAATACTGCCGTAATACTGTGGTTTTGGACACTGTTTTTAGTGTGTTGGTAATATAAGTCATGGATGCTCGATACTAAATAATTACTTTTATTTAGCAAAGATGCTTTGAAAAAGGTCACAACCGTCTTTATTTGAGTTGAAGTTATTTCGTGCGATTCTGAGTTTAATCTCGCAATTCTATAATTTTTTTTTTAGAATTACAAGTTTATTTCTCGCAATTTCTTTTTTTTTCTTAAAATTCTGAGTTTATTTCTCACAATTCTAACATTTTTCTTAAACTTCCAAGTTTATGTCTTGCAGTTCTGACATTTGTCTTAGAATTACAATTTTATTACTTGCAATTCAGATTTTTTTTAAAATCCAAGTCTATTTATCTCAATTCTGGCATTTTTTTAATCCAAGTTTATTTCTTGTAATTCTGATTTTTTTTTTCTTTGAATTGCAAGTTTATTGCAATTATTATTATTTATTATACAAATGTATTTATCACAATTCTGACATTATTCTTAAAATTGCAAGTTTATTTCTCACAAACTTTTTCTTAGAATCGCTAGTTTATTTCTCGCAATTCGAAGTTTTTTTAATCTGACAAATATATTTTTCACAATTCTGACTTTTTTCTTATAGTTTAATTAGTTTAATCTTGAAATTCACACATTTTTCTAAGAATTACAATTTTATTTATTGCAATTCTGACTCATTGTTTTAGTATTGGAAGTTTATTTTTCGCTGTTCTGAGTTTAATTATCACAATTCTGACCTAAAATTACAATTCTATTTCTCACAATTCTGACTTTTTTTACTTTCTTTTTTCTTAGAATTTTTCTTGGAATTGTGAGTTTATTTCTCCCAAATTTGAACCTTTTCCTAGAATTGCAAGTTTATTTCTTGCAATTTTGACATTTTTCTTAGAAGTGCAATTTTATTTTTCTAAATTGTTTCTTAGAAATGCAAGTTTATTTTATGCAATTCTGCAATTTAGTTTATTAAGTTAATAATTAAGTTTATTTTTGGCTATTTTGACATTTTTCTTAGACAAATTCTAACTTTTTTCTTAGAATTCCATTGAGAGATTTAAACTTAAGACTGTAAGACCTCAATTGTGTGTCTGATTAGGAAAACATACCCAATTTGCAGTGCTGAGGGTCCTCCAGAACAGGTTTGAAAACCCCAGAGTTTAAGTATTTGAGTCCAGCTGGACTAGAATCAGTGTAATTAGTTGTAACGGCATGAGGCGCTCATT
>NC_133373.1:39553991-39662808 GCF_049309525.1 Garra rufa
GATCAATTCTATCATCATTTAAGCTGCTGTCTGTTTCTAGAAGAACTCTGTCTGTTCCTGACAAACGACGCAGGGTTAAAAGAATCTCCTCAAATCTTCAGAATCCATCATGTTGGGTCTAAATTGAATCGGTCTGCTCTGATATGAGACTCATGTGTCAGAATAATATAAGAAAACAATCTCTGGACGGGGAGGAATTATATTTGATATCAGAGATCTCAGAAGTCTGTGTTCGCTCAAATGGGCTTCTGTTCAAGACTGTCAGACTTAAAACTTCATCAGAGATCAGAGCTGAGCGGGTCAGAGCTTGGGTTTTAGGAAACCAGCTTTGTGGTGCTGCTTATATGATCAAAAAATACGGTAAATACAGTAAAATTGTGAAATATTTTTACGATTTAAAATAGCTGTCTTCTATGTGAATATCTGTTTAACTGTAATTTATTTCTGTGATGCGCAGCTGAATTTTCAGCATCATTACAGCAGTCTTCAGTGTCACATGATCCTTCAGAAATCATTCTAATATGCTGATTTGCTGCTTAAGAAACATTTCTGATTTTTAGTAATGTTGTTAGTAATGCATGGCTTTTTTTGTCTTGTGTTCTAGTACAAATATGTAATACTTTTACTTCAGAGGTAAAATGACTGTTTGGCCTATTAGATATCAATTCTTGAGTTCTGAAAAATCAACCTAAATTAAGTGAGTTTGTGCTTAAATCAAAAACAAATATCTGCCAGTGTGGAATGAAAATTAACTTCATTCAAAGGGAAAACAAGAATGATTTTCCAAATACTATTTCTTGTAACATGTCAGAATTTTTGTACCATTATAAGCGTCTTTTTTTTTTTTACATAATTGTCTTTTGTTACATTATAAATGTCAATCTTTCTAACAAAATAAATGTCATAATTGTTGTAACATTATAAACACCTTTTGTTACATTGTCAGTTTTTGCAAAATTATGTCTTTTGTAACATTATAAATGTCAATTTCTGAATATTATAAATGTTTTTTTTGTAACATAAATGTCAACTTTTATTATTATAAATGATTTTTGTAACATTATAAACATCTTTTGTAACATAAATGTATTTTGTTACATTATAAATGTCAACTTTTGTAACAGAATAAACCTATTTTGTAACATTATAAATGTCATAATTTTTGCAAAATTATAGACATCTTTGGTAACATAGATGTATTTTGTAACATTATAAATGTTGATGTTTGTAGCATCATAAATGTCATAATTGTTTTAACACATTTTGTCACATTATAAATGTCTTCTGTAACATAAACGTCCATTTTTGTAACATTGTCATCAGTTCCCTTTCGATACTTTCACTCGTACTGCGTCGTAAGACGCTTATGGGGAAAAGCTCCTTTTCTCCTGAGACTGAAGCATTTCAATAACGCAGTGTAACTGCACGGCCATTGGTTCGTGCAGTGTTAAAGAAACGAACCAATGGCTCGGCAGCGGAGATGCACACACCTATGGTGATGATTCGCGCCCGATCGCGCCAAAAGGGGCGGAGCATCTGGCTATATAAGCGAGCATTTCGCCATAGGGAACTCAGATCCTTCTTCTTCAGCGACGACTTCTGATCTTCGCAGAGACTGACTACGCAGACTTCGCTCAAGCAAGCCTCTTCTTCGCCGTTGACGAGCCTCGCAGCGGATCTTCACTGCTCGGCGGATTGACGCTCCGGAGCTGATTCCCTGCTGCTATCCGGCGAACACCTAAAAGAGCAAATTAAAGAGCAATTTCTACGGCGTTGTTGCAAATGCCGAGGCGTTTTTGTCGCTCGTGCAGAGCCCCTCTGCACGCCGCTGACACTCACGCCGAGTGCGTCTCGTGCCTGGGTCACGCCCACGCTGAGGCTGCGCTCAGTGAGACGGAATGTTCCCATTGCGGGAATATGAGTCTCACTTCCCTCCGCTCGCGGCTAGCTTTCTTTTCAGAGAGCGACGCCGCTCCTCGCGCCCTCCCGCTTACTTCCTCGCAAGAGCCTGCCAGGAAGAAGCAGCGGGGCAGGAGAGCTAAGAGCGCGGTGACAGGCGAGCTCACGCCGGCTCAGACCCCGCGTGCCTCGCCTTCACCACATGGAGAGGAATCGCCAGTTCTCTTCCTACATCCTGACCAGCGTCCCTCTGCGGCTGCGAGCGATCTGGTCTCTTTCGGAGGAAGTGAATGCGAGGATGACAGCATGTCATTGGCCGCATCTGACGCAGAGGAGTTGTCGGGCTCTTCTCATGACCCCGCCCCCTTGCCGTCTGCGCAATCCAGCGCCGCCAGCGCCGGTATGGACGCCGAACTTTTCCGTGTCCTATCTAAAGCTGTCGAGGAGCTGGATCTTCAATGGTCTCCTCCCGAGGAGCCCTCTAGGAGCCGGTTGGACGAATGGTTTCTGCCGGGGCGCCGCCAGGCCCCTCGTCAGCGAGCTTCACCATTCTTCCCCGAAGTCCATGACGAAATCTCTAAGTCCTGGCGTGCTCCATATTCAGCCCGCCTCCATACTTCCTCTTCTGCTGCCCTCACTACGGTCGACGGCGCCGAGGAAAAGGGCTACGAGAAGCTGCCCCCGCTGGACGAGTCAGTTGCTGCGCACCTTTGCCCGCCCACCGCTATCGGTTGGAAGGCGAGGGCGTCACACCCGTCTAAGCCCTGCAGAACGACCTCTACCCTCGCTGGACGAGCGTATTCGTCTGCTGGACAGGCAGCTTCAGCGCTTCACTCTATGGCGATACTCCAGGTGTACCAAGCAAAGCTCCTCCGCGGTCTGGACGAGTTGAGCCTTGACGATTCCCCGCTCAGAGAGATACGTAGCGCTACGGATTTGGCGTTACACGCCACGAAGATGACGGCTCAGGCAATCGGGCGATCGATGGCCAGTTTAGTGGTGCTGGAGCGCCACTTGTGGCTTAACCTGACGGAGATCAAGGACGCGGATAAGGTCGCCTTCCTTGACTCCCCCATCTCGCCGACCGGCCTGTTCGGCCCAGCTGTTGAGGGTTTCGCGGAGCGCTTCACCGCGGCGCAGAAATCGTCCCAAGCCATGCGACATTTTCTGCCTAAACGCTCGAGCTCTGCAACGGCTCCTAGTCGCCCCAAGCCGGCGCCGACTCAGCAGCCTGCAAAAGCCACGCCCCCAGCTGCGCAACCAGCGCCTCAGACGGAGCTCCGTCCTCGGTCACGCCCAGCCAAGCGCTTTCCCTTCCCTAAGCGTCAGGGACCTCGGCCAAGAGTGGTGCTGGACCAGGCGCCGCCAGCGTCTTCTTGATCTCAGCAGCAGGAAGAGGGAGGGGCCAAGTCTCGCGACAGCTGGACCAGCCCCCAAAGTGCCTCTTTTCAACCCTTCTTCACTCCGTACCGTTCCGAGTGTAAGGGATCTCATGTTTGTAAACAGTATAGCTGTGACTCACGGGCCCTTTGTATCAGCGCCCTTACAGCAAACCGCTGTGATAGTGGAAAAAATAAAAATAAAAAACAAACATTTTCAAGAAAAGAGCAAATTTCCTCTTCAAATGCTTTCACACAACATACAGCTGTGCGAACCATTACAGCCCCTAGCGACACGATCCGCGGCGTGGCAAGCCATCCCCGGAGTGTCAAAATGGGTTTTGGGTATAATAGAACGAGGCTATGTACTCCAGTTCGCTCGAAGACCTCCTCGCTTTCATGGTGTCATCACCACCTCAGTGCGCAGCAGAGACGCAGACGTCTTGCGCTTAGAGGTAAAGAATCTGTTGGTCAAGGGCGCCGTGGAAACGGTCCCCCCAACACAGAGCGAGTCAGGTTTTTACAGCCGTTACTTCCTCGTTCCAAAGAAGGATGGCGGTCTACGTCCCATCCTCGATCTCAGACAGCTGAATCGCGCCCTCATGCGACGGCCGTTCAGAATGCTTACACTAAAACAGATCCTCTCGCAGATACGCAAAGGGGACTGGTTTTGTTCACTGGATCTGAAGGATGCATACTTCCACATTCAGATCGCCCCCCATCACAGGCAATTCTTGAGATTCGCCTTCGAGGGAGTGGCATATCAATATACAGTCCTTCCGTTCGGACTGTCGTTAGCCCCTCGCACGTTTACAAAGTGCATGGACGCAGCGCTTTCTCCTCTGAGACAGATGGGAATTCGCGTTCTGAACTATCTAGACGACTGGCTCATCCTAGCCCAGTCAGAAAACGAGCTAACGCACCACAGATCCTTAATCCTCAGCCACTTAGAGTGCCTAGGACTAAAGGTCAATTTTGCCAAGAGCGCACTGTCTCCCAGCCAACGCATTGCGTTCCTGGGAGCAGTTTTCGACTCACGTCAGATGAAGGCAGCAGTTGCGCCGCAGAGAGCCCAAGCCATTCGCAGGCTCGCGGCTTCCTTCAAAATAGGAGCCCTTCGCCCACTCAAGATTTTTCAAAAGATGCTCGGCCTTATGGCCTCAGCATCTCCAGTACTTCAGCTGGGGCTGCTTCAAATGCGCCCCCTGCAGTTCTGGTTGAAACCAAAGGTTCCTCCTCAAGCTTGGCATTTGGGACGCCAGCGCATCAAGGTAGATCGGGCATGTATAACAGCCCTGGCTCCTTGGAAATGCGCTCAATGGATGGAACAGGGCGTTCCCCTGGATTTGGTGGTCAGAAGGAAGGTGGTCTCGACAGACGCCTCCAACTTAGGTTGGGGGGCGCTGTGCGATGGCCAACCTGCTTTCGGCACATGGTCGAAAGCGGAGAGTCGCCTTCACATCAACTGCTTGGAAATGCTAGCAGTGTGTTTAGGCCTTCACACCCTTCTACCTGCATTGAGAGGTCACCATGTCTTAGTCCGTTCGGACAGTATGACAGTGGTGTCCTTCATAAATCACCAAGGGGGCCTCTCGTCGAGACGTCTATTTACGATGGTAGAACGTCTCCTGAAATGGGCTCAGTTGCACTTCCGCTCTCTGAGAGCGACGCATGTGCCAGGCAAACTGAACCAAGGAGCAGACATGTTGTCTCGGAGCAACGTCTCCTCAGACAAATGGACGCTTCACCCTCACACGGTTCAGATAATATGGGCTGTCTTTGGCAGGGCGCAAGTAGACCTCTTCGCCTCAAAAGACAATCATCACTGCCCAATTTATTTTTCGAAGGAACAGGACGCATTGACCCAAGAATGGCCCAATCTCCTGTTATACGCGTTCCCTCCTGTCGCTCTGCTGCCACAAGTCATCAGACGAGTGAGGGAACAGAAACTCAAAGTCCTGTTAGTGGCTCCATTCTGGCAGAACCAGCATTGGTTCCCAGATCTTCCCAGGCTGCTCTCGAGAGCACCATGGGCCGTGCCACTGAGACGAGATCTCTTAACACAGGCGAACAGAACGATATGGCACCCCCAACCGGAATTGTGGGCGCTGCACGTTTGGGCTCTAGACGGGAGCCTTTAAGTCTCCCTGAGTCGGTTTTGAGTACTATTTCACAAGCTAGAGCACCCTCTACGAGGCGGCTCTACGATCTCAAATGGTCTGTCTTTTCCGCCTGGTGTTCCACCCGCGGTGCGGACCCAATTTCATGTGACATATCCATGATATTGTCCTTCTTGCAAGAGCTGTTAGATAAAGGGAGATCCCCTTCTACGCTCAAGGTCTATGTCGCAGCTATAGCGGTACTCCACGACCTTGTAAACGGTCAATCTGTGGGAAGAAACGACTTGGTCGTTCGTTTTTTAAAGGGGTCAAGGCGGATTAATCCCCCTCGCCCCATCACGGTCCCGTCTTGGGACTTACCCACAGTGTTGAGGGCCCTGAAAGGCCCTCCCTTCGAACCGCTTCAGTCTATAGACCTTCGCCCTCTGACGTTGAAGACTGCCTTGCTATTGGCTTTAGCATCAGTCAAACGCATGGGTGATCTACAGGCGCTCTCTGTGAGCCCTGTGTGCTTGGAATTCGGGCCGAATGACTCTAAGGTCATCCTGAAGCCAAGACGTGGGTATGTTCCCAAAAGTCTCTCTACGCCCTTTAGAGACCAAATTATTTCCCTTTTAGCTCTTCCTCCTACGGAGCAAGACCAGGGATTTAACCCTCTCTGCCCTGTCAGGGCTTTGAGATGTTACATAGAGCGTTCTGCGCCTTTTAGGCAGTCAGAACAGCTGTTTGTATGTTTTGGTGGCCGCACCAAGGGTTGTTCGGTCACTAAACAGAGATTATCCAAGTGGATTGTGGAAGCCATTACGCTGGCTTACTCCTCCTTGGGCCTACAATGCCCCATGGGAGTAAGGGCCCATTCGACTAGAGGCGTCGCCTCGTCTTGGGCGTGGTCTAGTGGGGTTTCCATTGCAGAAATTTGTGCGGCGGCAGGCTGGGCCTCACCGTCCACATTTGCCAGATTCTATAACTTGGACGTCCCAGTCTTACAGACTCGGGTCCTTTCCACATAGTGGTATGTCTGTTACCAGTATGTTATATATATAGTGCACCTTGGCCTCTTTTGAGCTCCAAGTTGCACTTATTCCTTGGAACGGATGTTTATCAGGTTGTCTGATCGAACAAATTAGCCCCTACTGGCCCTTTAGTGCTAGGGTCATGTCAGTCGTTCCTCTACCTTAGCACGGCGGGATTGTACTGGTTCCCCATAAGCGTCTTACGACGCAGTACGAGTGAAAGTATCGAAAGGGAACGTACTCGGTTACTTTCGTAACCTCGGTTCCCTGAGATACGGGAACGAGTACTGCGTTGCTGGCCGTGCTAGGTAGCTGCACGACTCAGTCGTCGCTTCAGTCGAAGTACCTGAGTTCCCTATGGCGAAATGCTCGCTTATATAGCCAGATGCTCCGCCCCTTTTGGCGCGATCGGGCGCGAATCATCGCCATAGGTGTGTGCATCTCCGCTGCCGAGCCATTGGTTCGTTTCTTTAACACTGCACGAACCAATGGCCGTGCAGTTACACTGCGTTATTGAAATGCTTCAGTCTCAGGAGAAAAGGAGCTTTTCCCCATAAGCGTCTTACGACGCAGTACTCGTTCCCGTATCTCAGGGAACCGAGGTTACGAAAGTAACCGAGTACGTTTTGTAACATTATAAACATCTTTTGTAACAAATATCTTTAGTGACATTATAAATGTCAATTTTGTAACATTATAAGTGTCATAAGTTTTGTAACATTATAAACATCTTTTGTGACATTTTAAATGTCAGTTTCGGAAACAGTATAAATGAATTTTACAGATAATTTTTGTTTTCGCACCATTATAATGATCTTGACTGAATGGAATTTCGTGTCATAAATGTTTATAATGACAGTTTCTTGAGGTGGATTTCATTCTAAATGAATCAGTCGATCTGCTTTTTCTCTACTCTGATCGGAGCATCAAGTGTTTTAAGAAACAAAAGCAAACTAAGATGTTTTGAGATGAGGGTTCCATCCTATAAAATCCCAGACTAAACTCGACTGCACGTATTTCAGTTTGAACGCTTGAACAATGTTGCTAAGAGCAGTTGACCTTTGACCCCTCACTGATGCTGCATTCGGTCAGACGGCCTCCGGAGCACCGTTCATTATTTCTCACTGATGGCCAATCCATCAAGCGGGACAAGACGGAAATAAACGAGGAGGAGTGAAGAGAGACGGATTCCATTAAGTGTCTGTGTGTTGATCTCCCATGATCCTCCACAACCTGCTGCCGATAAATATAGAAATAAATCAGTGCTATTTCAGTTCTATTAAGGTACTATTTTTAGTAATCAAGGTTCTATTTTGTCTATATAGTTCAGTAGGAGTTACTTTAGTGCATCAAGTTAGGTTTGTTAAACTCATTATTAAGCGTATTTGAGAATTGTGTTAGTTCAGCAGTGTGTGTTTGTTTTAGTGTTTCAGGTCCTCTAGAGTTGCTGTCTAGTAAGGGAGCTCCCTATCCTATGTCTGGATGCTGGAGGAGATCCAGAGGAAGCGTGAGTGTGTGTTTTATTCCTCAGGCGGAGAGCTGATGCCGTAGATAAGACTGCTCTGTATTCACGGCACGCGTTACCGTCCGACCTGCGACCCGCTCAGGGTTCAAGAGCAGATTACACTCCGTTCCAAATCAACCTGATCTACTTCACCTTTATCCTCACGCAAACTCTCCAGTTTCTCTCAGCGCTTTACAAAAGAAAGTTATAGAAGCGCAGGGCAGCAGGATGACTCAGACGTTTCCAAATTGATAGATTATTATTAAAGGAACACTCCACTTTTTTTGGAAATAGGCTCATTCTCCAACTCCCCCCGAGTTAATAAGTTGATTTTTACTGTTTTGAAATCCATTCAGCCGTTCTCCTGTTCTGGCGATATCACTTTTATCATAGCTTAGCATAGATCATTGAATCCTATTAGACCAATAGCATCGCGTTCAAAAATGACCAACGAGTTTCGATATTTGTCCTATTTAAAACTTGACTCTTCTGTAGTTATATCGTGTACTAAGACCAGTGGAAATGCAAAGCTGCGAGTTTCTAGGCTGATAATATTAGGAACTACACTCCCATTCCGGCGTAATAGTCAAGGAAGTTTGTTGCCGTAATATGGCCGAAGCAGGCGGAGTATTATCAGAAATGAGTTCCCAGCTAGTTTAGCATTTGCACATGTGCTGCGTGGTATTACTGCTCCTGCTTCAGCCTTATTACAGCAGCAAACTTCCTTGACTATTACGCCGGAATGGGAGTGTAGTTCCTAATATTATCAGCCTAGAAAATTGAAGCTTTGCATTTCCACTGGTCTTAGTACACGATATAACTACAGAAGAGTCAAGTTTTAAATAGGACAAATATCGAAACTCGTTGGTCATTGAACACGATGCTATTGGTCTAATAGGATTCAATGATCTATGCTAAGCTATGCTAAAAGTGATATTGCCAGAACAGGAGAACGGCTGAATGGATTTCAAAACGGTAAAACTCAACTTATTAACTCGGGGGGAGTTGGAGAATGAGCCTATTTCCAAAAAAAGTGGAGTGTTCCTTTAACTATTATGAATAAACGATATAATGGTTTTTATAATGTATTTTGTAACATTATAAATGTCTTTCATAAAATGTCAATTTTTGTAACATTATAAACGTGTTTTGAAACATAAATATCAGAATTATTGTAACAATATAAATGTCAAAACATTATGAATGTAACATAAATGAATTGTAACATATTAAAGTGCTTTTTGTTAAATTTATGTCTATTTTTGAAATATAAATGCCACAATTTTTGTAATACTATAAACTAATTTTGTGACATTCTAAATTACTTTTGTAATATTATAAATATCAGAATTTTTGTAACAATATAAATATCTTTTGTAGCATTAAATGTCAATTTTTGTAACATTATAAACGTGTTTTGAAACATAAATATCAGAATTATTGTAACAATATAAATGTCAAAACATTATGAATGTAACATAAATGAATTGTAACATACTAAGTGCTTTTTGTTAAATTTATATGTCTATTTTTGTAATATAAATGCCACAATTTTTGTAACACTATAAACTAATTTTGTGTTTTTTTTTAATCTTTTGTAGCATTATAAATGTCAATTTTTGTAACATAAATGTCTTTTGTAACATTAAAAATATATTTTGTAACATTATAAATATCGGAATTTTTGTAACATTTTAAATGTTAATTTTTTTTGTAACAAATATATTTTGTAACATTATAAATATCAGAATTTTTGTACCATTATAAATGTCAGCTTTTGTAATATAAGACTGCTAAATGCTAAATATAGTTAATAAAATTATACATGTCTATTTTTGTGTAACATTATAAACGTCTTTTGTAACATTATGTACATTGTATATTTTGTAACATTAACAATAATCTGCTCCTTACACCACCAAGACCAACTCATTGTGGACTTCAGGAAGGGAAGAAGAGGTTCACACGAACCCATCCACATCAATGGAATGGCTGTTGAGCCTGTTTCATCCTTTAAGTTCCTGGGGACCCACATTTCGGAGGATCTATCCTGGACCACCAACACCTCCAGCTTGGTCAAGAAGGCTCACCAGCACCTGTTCTTCTTGAGAACACTTAAGAAGAACCAGCTGTCCTCAGCTATCCTGGTGAACTTCTAATGCTGCACGATAGAAAGCATCCTTACGAACTGTGTCACAGTCTGGTACGGAAGCTGCTCTGTAAGGCACTGCAGCAGGTGGTGAAAACTGCCCAACGCATCATAGGGACTCCACTTCCATCCATTGAGGACATTCAGAAGAAGCACAGTCTGCGTTGAGCACGCAGTATTCTTAAGGATTCCTCTCATCTCGCCCACAAACTGTTTTCTCTTCTGCCTTCTGGCAGGCGTTTCAGATGCCACAGGACTAGAACCAGCAGACTGAGAAACAGCTTCTTTCCCAGAGCTGGCTCCTTATTGAACTCTGACCCCCACTGACCTTTGGCCCCCACCCCCACACTCCCCACTACCATTGCACTACTTAATATTCATTGCACTACGCTGTACATACCCATTTGTAAATGCACATTTCCATTGCACATATACATACTGTAAATTTGTGATAAATCTATATCTATACATGTCTATTTGTAAATTCCAGCTTCAGTAAACAGTAACCTGTATATTATGTTCGTATCTACCTGCAATTTATATTATAGTTAATAGCAACCTGTATATTGTGTTCATCTATTTGTACATTCTAATTGTAGTTAATAATCATCTGTAAATTATGCTCACAGTACTTCATCTGTAAATATTATCCATAGTTTCTCCATGTACATATTCCCTATACGTGCACTTATAACTTATACCTTTATCCTGCACTTGCTGCTTATTGCACTCCTGGTTAGACCTAAACTGCGTTTCGTTGCCTTGTACTTTTACATGTGTAATGATAATAAAGTTGAATCTAATCTAATCTAATTATAAATATCAGAAATTTGGTAACAATATACAATGTCTTTTGTGGCATTAAAAATGTCATTTTTTTTTTATAAAATCCTAAATGTATTTTGTAACATTATAAATGTCAGAATTTCTGCAACATAAACATCTTTTGTAACGTTATAAATGTCAATTTTTGTAACAATATCAATGTCTTTTGTAGCATTATAAATGTACATTTTTGAAACATTATTAATGTCAGCTTTTGTAATATAAAAGACTTGTAATATTCTAAATGCTTTTTGTATACATTTATACATGTCTATTTTATAATATAAACATTTTGTGACATTATAAATATCTTTTGTAACATTATAAATATCAGAATTTTTTGTAACAAATATCTTTTGTAGTATTATAAAGGTCAATTTTTGTAACATTATAAATATCTTTTGTAACATACATTTTAGAATTTTTGTAACATAAATATATTTTGTAACATTCTAAATGTCTTTTGTAACATTATGTCAGAATTTTTGTAACAATATAAATATCTTTGTAGCATTATTAATGTACATTTTTTTACATTCTAAATGTCTTTTGTAACATTAAAAAAATATTTTCTAACATTGTTAATATCAAACTTTTTGTAACAATATAAATGTCTTTTGTAGCATAAATAGTTCTAAATGTCTAAATGTGTTCATATCATCAAAAAATCCTAAGAGCTGGTGTAATGAATGTTGATTTGTGTCAGATTGAAGCAGTGAGATCCCAGGAAAGTTCAAGTTTAGTATTTAATTGAGCATCATTGACATTCATCAGAAACGAGCGCCAGTCGTTAGCATTCGCTCACAGCGGAACCCATCGGTCACTAGAGCATCATGGGAAATGATTTATTCAGGAGCGCCGCAGTCTCGTTACGACACTCACAGCTCTTCATCTCTCTGCCGTTCGCTGATTCATTCATGGCCCTTATGAAAGTTTGACGCGCCGCCATCCCGAACTCTCCGGATCACCTTTAGCCGGCGGACTCTCGTCAAACCGGAGTTCAAGCGGGATCATCATTATCCTGCGGATCACACATCAGGTTATCAGCTCAACACTTAATGAGGGTCTGTTTGGCTGTAATAAGCATCATCACGGAGGAAGTACATCTTATGTCCGCCCGTCACACACACACTGTATAATCAGAGCCGCGTGGAGCGTGCAGCGGATCCTCATGCCACTGCAAACGGCCTTGTGTTCAATGTTTTCATGCGTCTTTCTTTACAATAGGCTATGGACCCTTTTCACAATTAAAATCATCATAATCAAGAGTTCATCAGAGCTGCCCACTTCAATTCATATACGGCCAAAAATATATACTTTTTTGTGGTCATTTAAAAAAGCTAAATAAATGTAAAAATATATTTAAATATATATATTACTTTAAACAGAAAATATAAATGTAATACATCAAAAATAAATAACTGTAAAAAAAATTTTTCATGAATATACAAAAAATGACCAAAAATATCTTAAATGATTATAATATATCTTCAAAGTCTGTAAAAAGTCCATTAGTGACACTTGAAATGTAACTAGATAAAAAAGCTTAAACGTTTTTAAGTTTATATAGATAGATTAGATCATTATTTGTTGCTAGCATGATTAGATAGTTAGCATGATTCTAACATTTTTCTGGCATGTCATTAGCAAGTTTCTAGCACGAATAACATGTTGCTAGCATGTTTCTAGCATTATTAACGTTACTTGCATTATTAGCGTGTCATTAGCAAGTTGCTAGCATGTTTCTACCATGATTAGCAAGTTAGTAGCATGTTTCTAGGATGATTAGCAAGTTACTAGCATGTCATTAGCATGTTTCTAGCATTATTAGCAAGTTGCTAGCACATTTCTAACATGTTTCTATCATGATTAGTAAGTTGCTAACATGTTTCCAACATGATTAGCAAATTGCTTGCATATTTACAGCATGTTTCTAGTATGATTAGCAAGTTGCTGAGCATGTTTGTAGCATGACTAGCAAGTTTCTAACATGTTTCTAGCCTGACTACCAAGTTACCAGCATGTTTCTAGCATGATTACAAGTTGCTTGCATGTTTCCAGCAAGATTAGCAAGTTGCTAACACATTTCTAACATGTTTCTATCATGATTAGTAAGTTGCTAGCATGTTTTCCAACATGATTAGCATGTTTCCAGCATGCAGCATGTTTCTAACATGATAAGCAAGTTGCTAGCATGTTTCTAACATGTTTGTAGCATTATTAGCAAGTTGCTAGCATGTTTGTAGCATGACTAGCATGTTTCTAACATGTTTTTAGCCTGACTAGCAAGTTACTAATATGTTTGTAGCATGATTAGCAAGTTGCTAGCATGTTTGTAGCATTATTAGCAAGTTGCTAGCATGTTTGTAGCATGGCTAGCAAGTTTTTTAACATGTTTCTAGCCTGACTAGCAAGTTACTAGTATGTTTGTAGCATTATTAGCAAGTTGCTAGTATGTTTGTAGCATGGCTAGCAAGTTACTAGCATGACATTAGCATGACTGAAGTTACTAGCCTGTTTCTAGTCTGATTAGCAAGTTACTACTAGGATGTTACTAACATGATTGTAGTTGCTAGGTTTGTCTAGATAGTTAAATAGATTATAAATATGGTATAGAATGTGAGTTCTGTTGTTTAGTATGGATGCACTGCTTGATCATCTTAATTGCTGCAAACAAAAGCTGTCATTTCTGTCAGCGCCGGCGCTAATATAAAAGTGTTTACATTCACCGCCTGTGTTTTATCCCATTGGTAATTATTGTCAAATAAACGCTAAAACGCTTTTGGCGATTTTATTATAAGCTTTTCACCCAGAGTTAGATGCATGCTTCACTGTTAATGTTATTGTTAAATAAGGCCTCTTATTACATTGCATTCAGTTTGAGAGCAAAGGAATGACAACATAACCTGTAAATTGTTTGTTTTATATTGCTTTTTACCTTTTCCTCTCCAAACTCTATCGTTTTTTACAAAATTCAGGCGATTTTATATTTTGAAAAATAAGGCAAAGCCGTTTGAACCGCGCTCTTCAATTATAATTTTATTTTAGTGCGTTAAAGTCATAGACTGTAAAAAATATGTACATAGTGTCCGTGACGTCATCCGTAGGTAACCTAAGAGAACCTAACTAAGAAATTCTGAATGGTTGTTATTCCTTTGGTGGTGGTGGGTGGTTGGTTTTGGTGCTTAGGACACCCAAATGGCTAGCACCGACCCTGATTTCTGTGACACACTTTTATCTTGTTTTTCCTTTTTTTTGCAGAATGAAGTAGAGCAGGACTAGAAAACAGCTCTGACTATGAAATATGACTTTCATTTGGGTGCAATAATAAAAGCAAAAGACAGAATCAGACCTCTGTGAGCGTCTCCCGACGGGACTCAGTTCATTCTCTGTTCGCTCTAAAACAGACCCAGAAATTAGAGCAGCATCTCTTTAAGAGTCAAACACACAGTCATTACGCTCAACAATCACTTCAACAAAGCCCACTATTTTTAGAAGATGTCTGCAGTTTGTCTGCCTTTCACCTTCACAAAGACTAAGGACTACAGTCTTCATTTACTCACCTTCTGAGAAACTATCATCTTCAGACACACACAGAAACTCAAAGATCTTCCCCACAATCTGTCAAAATAAAAAGTTTCTTTTAACTTTAAGAAATTGTGACAGAAATATAGTAATATTGTACAGTAAAATGTACATCTCAGTTACCACTACTACTACTACTAACTACTGTCAGTGTTTCCTAGTGTTTTCCCCCCTGACATGGACTTACGTTGGTTTCTTCCTTTGTCTCCCCCTTTTGTTCAGTTTGATTTGGTTTACCCATGCCCTTACTTGGACAAGTTTCCTTGATTGTGTACACCTGTCTTTGTAATTAACCACTCCCTTTACAAGTTGTTTGTTTTCTGAGTTTTCTGAGTGTTGTGGTACTCTTGGTTTTCTGTTTGTTGTTTTATGAAATTACGTCGTGGTTTGTGTTTCCCTGGATTTCAGTTTTGTTTGTTTATTAAATACGTGTTTGTTTTGTTCTCCTGGCTCCTCACACCCTGCACGGCATGACAGAAGACCGAACCTAAATGAAGATGAATCGGGCTGAGGCGGAGCTGTGGAGACTGCTGCAGGGCCGTCGGAGTTTGGAGCGGTATGTGGAGGTTTTCTTCGAGCTTTCCCATCAGGTGGGCTGGCCCTACGCCTCTCTCGGCGCCATGTTTCTTATGGGGCTGGATGATGAGACGATACGTTGCGATTCTCCCGTGTGTAATTTCCCCTTATTCGAGCTTATCAGTCTCATTCTTTATTTAAACTGCTCCGATTTTGAAATTGAAGAAATAAAAAGTGTTTGTGGGTCTCGTCGTCCTGCCCCCTCCGAAACACGGCACATCGCGCCAGCCTACCCTAAGCCGGGGATCCCCACATACCGTACCAACGGCTCGGACCAGCCAGCCCAGGCCCAAATCCCCTGTCATCCTCCAAAGTGCCACCGCTGTCCTCAGCCCGATGCGCCCTCAAGTGTCCACACCCTCTAGAGCGCCCTCAAGTGTCCGCGCCCTCCAGAGCACCCTCAAGTGTCCGCACCCTCCAGAGCGCCCTCAAGCGTCCGCGCCCTCCAGAGCACCCTCAAGTGTCCGCACCCTCCAGAGCGCCCTCAAGTGTCCACTCCTCCAGAGCGCCCTCAAGTGTCCGCGCCCTCCAGAGCGCCCTCAAGTGTCCACTCCTCCAGAGCGCCCTCAAGTGTCCACTCCTCCAGAGCGCCCTCAAGTGTCCGCGCCCTCCAGAGCGCCCTCAAGTGTCCGCACCCTCCAGAGCGCCCTCAAGTGTCCACTCCTCCAGAGCACCCTCAAGAGCGCCCTCAAGTGTCCACGCCCTCCAGAGCGCCCTCAAGTGTCCGCGCCCTCCAGAGCACCCTCAAGTGTCCACTCCTCCAGAGCACACTCAAGTGTCCACTCCTCCAGAGCACCCTCAAGTGTCCACTCCTCCAGAGCACACTCAAGTGTCCACTCCTCCAGAGCACCCTCAAGTGTCCACTCCTCCAGAGCACCCTCAAGTGTCCACTCCTCCAGAGCACCCTCAAGTGTCCACTCCTCCAGAGCACCCTCAAGTGTCCACTCCTCCAGAGCACACTCAAGTGTCCGCGCCCTCCAGAGCACCCTCAAGTGTCCACTCCTCCAGAGCACCCTCAAGTGTCCGCGCCCTCCAGAGCGCCCTCAAGTGTCCACTCCTCCAAAGCACACTCAAGTGTCCGCGCCCTCCAGAGCGCCCTCAAGTGTCCGCGCCCTCCAGAGCACCCTCAAGTGTCCACTCCTCCAGAGCACACTCAAGTGTCCACTCCTCCAGAGCACCCTCAAGAGCGCCCTCAAGTGTCCACGCCCTCCAGAGCACCCTCAAGTGTCCACTCCTCCAGAGCACACTCAAGTGTCCACTCCTCCAGAGCGCCCTCAAGTGTCCACTCCTCCAGAGCACCCTCAAGTGTCCACTCCTCCAGAGCACACTCAAGTGTCCGCGCCCTCCAGAGCGCCCTCAAGTGTCCACTCCTCCAGAGCACCCTCAAGTGTCCGCGCCCTCCAGAGCGCCCTCGAGTGTCCACTCCTCCAAAGCGCCCTCAAGTGTCCACTCCTCCAGAGCACCCTCAAGTGTCCGCACCCTCCAGAGCGCCCTCAAGTGTCCACTCCTCCAGAGCGCCCTCAAGTGTCCGCGCCCTCCAGAGCGCCCTCAAGTGTCCGCGCCCTCCAGAGCGCCCTCAAGTGTCCACTCCTCCAGAGCGCCCTCAAGTGTCCGCGCCCTCCAGAGCGCCCTCAAGTGTCCACTCCTCCAGAGCGCCCTCAAGTGTCCGCGCCCTCCAGAGCGCCCTCAAGTGTCCACGCCCTCCAGAGCGCCCTCAAGTGTCCACGCCCTCCAGAGCGCCCTCAAGTGTCCACTCCTCCAGAGCGCCCTCAAGTGTCCACTCCTCCAGAGCGCCCTCAAGTGTTCGCGCCCTCCAGAGCGCCCTCAAGTGTCCGCACCCTCCAGAGCGCCCTCAAGTGTCCACTCCTCCAGAGCACCCTCAAGAGCGCCCTCAAGTGTCCACGCCCTCAAGTGTCCACTCCTCCAGAGCGCCCTCAAGTGTCCACTCCTCCAGAGCGCCCTCAAGTGTCCACTCCTCCAGAGCACCCTCAAGTGTCCACTCCTCCAGAGCGCCCTCAAGTGTCCACTCCTCCAGAGCGCCCTCAAGTGTCCGCGCCCTCCAGAGCGCCCTCAAGTGTCCACTCCTCCAGAGCGCCCTCAAGTGTCCACTCCTCCAGAGCGCCCTCAAGTGTCCGCGCCCTCCAGAGCGCCCTCAAGTGTCCACTCCTCCAGAGCGCCCTCAAGTGTCCACTCCTCCAGAGCACCCTCAAGTGTCCGCGCCCTCCAGAGCGCCCTCAAGTGTCCACTCCTCCAGAGCACCCTCAAGTGTCCACTCCTCCAGAGCACCCTCAAGTGTCCACTCCTCCAGAGCGCCCTCAAGTGTCCACTCCTCCAGAGCGCCCTCAAGTGTCCACTCCTCCAGAGCACCCTCAAGTGTCCACTCCTCCAGAGCGCCCTCAAGTGTCCACTCCTCCAGAGCACCCTCAAGTGTCCACTCCTCCAGAGCGCCCTCAAGTGTCCACTCCTCCAGAGCACCCTCAAGTGTCCACTCCTCCAGAGCGCCCTCAAGTGTCCACTCCTCCAGAGCACCCTCAAGTGTCCACTCCTCCAGAGCGCCCTCAAGTGTCCACTCCTCCAGAGCACCCTCAAGTGTCCACTCCTCCAGAGCGCCCTCAAGTGTCCGTGCCCTCCAGAGCGCCCTCAAGTGTCCACTCCTCCAGAGCACCCTCAAGTGTCCACTCCTCCAGAGCGCCCTCAAGTGTCTGCGCCCTCTAGAGCGCCCTCAAGTGTCCACTCCTCCAGAGCACCCTCAAGTGTCCACTCCTCCAGAGCGCCCTCAAGTGTCCGCGCCCTCCAGAGCGCCCTCAAGTGTCCACTCCTCCAGAGCGCCCTCAAGTGTCCACTCCTCCAGAGCGCCCTCAAGTGTCCACTCCTCCAGAGCGCCCTCAAGTGTCCACTCCTCCAGAGCGCCCTCAAGTGTCCACTCCTCCAGAGCACCCTCAAGTGTCCACTCCTCCAGAGCACCCAAAGTGTCCACTCCTCCAGAGCGCCCTCAAGTGTCCGCGCCCTCCAGAGCGCCCAAAGTGTCCACTCCTCCAGAGCGCCCAAAGTGTCCACTCCTCCAGAGCACCCTCAAGTGTCCACTCCTCCAGAGCACCCTCAAATGTCCGCGCCCTCTAGAGCGCCCTCAAGTGTCAAGTTAACTAATTCTTTAAACTGTAATGTTAGTGTTAATTTCTGATAATGTGCTGATGTTTCTGGCCTGAGTGCAGAAGATGACAGCAGCGGCTGTAACGCGTTTATCCATGGAGCTTGATTCGAGGCCTGAGGTGACGATGATCTCCAGCCTAATCCCACATCAGAGAGCTGAGCCCATCATCCATCATCCAAACCGCCACCATTTACAAGAAGAGCAGCCAATCACTGCTGTGATAATGACCATCGCCCGCGGGACACCACACTTCCAGAGCCGCTTCGCTTCCACCCAGATCACGAATCCCAGTTGACACATTTAGTTTATGAGAACGTTGTGGAGCGTTGTCTGGAAATGTGGAACATGTCCAGTTTAAAACGTTAGTGTAAAAATGATTTTGTTTTCAGAAAAAACAAGTCAAAATTAAGTGTGTTTTTGCTTGAAACAAGCAAAATAATCTGCCAGTGGGGTAAGAAAAATAATCTTGTTTTCTGTTTGAAATAAGTTTTTTATTTCAAACAGATAATCTTTGCATTTTAATCTTTGCAATTATAATCTATTGGCAGATTATTTTGCTTGTTCTAAGAAAAAAATTACTTAATTTTGGCTTGTTTTTTCTGAAAACAAGAAAATAATTTTTAAATCTCTTGATTTAATAATTTTCTGATATTTTGGCTGGAAACAAGACTAAAAATCTAAGTAAGAAAAGCGTTTTTGCAGTGCAGAAATCATTCTAATATGCTGATTTATTATTAGAATTATCAATGTTGGAAACATATTTTTTTTTGGAACCTGTGATTTTTTTTTTTTAGGATTCGTTGATGAATAGCAAGTTAAAAAGAGCAGCATTTTTTGAAAATAGAAATCTTTTCTAACAATGTAAATTTATGCTATCACCTTTTAATAATTTAACACATCCTTGGTAAATAAAACTATTAATTTCTTTCAAAAAAAATATGTACTGACCCCACACTTTTGAACAGTAGTGTATATTATTATAAAACCTTTCTGTTCTAAATAAAAAAGCTGTTCTTTTTAACCTTTTACTGATCAAAGAATGCTGAAAAAAGATCACAGGTTGCAAAAAAATATTAATCAGTATCAATATAACTGTTTTTAACATTGATAATAAATCAGTATATTAGAATGATTTCTGAAGAATCACGTGACACTGAAGACTGGAGTAATGATGCTGAAAATTCAGATTTATTTACAGATATACATTAAATCTGAATGTATATTAATATAAAAGTATGTTCAGGTTGATTGCAGTGTATGATGGACGGCTGATGTTGGCCGTCAGTGGTTTGACAGTCAGATTTGGGTTTATTTGAGAGACTTATGGATGTTTGTGTGTTTTGTGTCATTTTAATGCAAATCCAGTAGGAATGACAGCCGTGTAAAGCACAGATAAAGACAGAGCTGCGTTTGAAGCAATACTTCACTCACAAATCAGATCATACGTCTAAGCTCTGACATCTCATTTATAGAAACGCCTGTGAAATACACTGTTTGAGGATGTGATGCTCAGTCCTGGCTGACAAAAATATCTTCTAAGACATTTATATCAAGTTATAAAAACTTTGTTATTATATATCAACTGAATGCTCAAAATGTCCAGTTTAACAGAAGTGTATTCAAGTATTAAAAAATGAAGGCGGTTTGACACCAAATTTCATTTCATTTTTTATTTTTTCCAAATTAATTTTTTTTAATTCTGTTTTAATTTTTCTGAATCAGTTTTTCTCTCCCTCTCTCTTCTTTTTATAATGGTTAAATTAAATTTAGCAATCAAAAAGCACTGAAATAATGAAACATATATCATTTAACAACAGTTTATCAAAACTGATTTTTTTTTCAAAAATAAATGTTTTATTTTTTAGTCCATTATGTCTATTTTAATTTTTCTGGATTCAGTTTTTTTAACAACAGTTCATTAAAAACGTAAAAAACAAACAAACAAACAAACAAAAAAAGAAAAAAAGAACTATATTTTTTAAATCCATAAGAAATTAGTTTTATTTTTTAGTCATTTTTTTTCAATTTGAATTTTTCTGGATTTTGGGTGTTTCTTCTTTTTTATAATGGTTAAATTAAATGTTAGCAATCAAAAAGCACTGAAATCATGAAACAGATATCATTTAACAAGTTTATTTTAAACTTTTTTTAAATAATAATAAAAAAAAAATCCATAAGAAATATGTTTTAATTTTTAATCAAATGTTTCCATTTTAATTATTCTGGATTGTTGTTTCTTCTCTTTTTCCTTTTTATAATAGTTAAATAAAATGTTAACAATCAAAAAGTACTGAAATCATGAAACATATTATTTAACAATTATTATTTTTTTAATAGAAAATAATTTTTTTAAGCCATAAGCTGTTTTATTTATTTATTTATTTTTTTTAATTACCATTTAAATTCTTCTGGATTTTTTATTTTTTTTTAATTGCTTAAATTAAATGTTACCTATCCAAAAGCACTGAAATCATGAAACATATATTATTTAACAACAGTTTATTAAAACTGTTTATTTTTTAAAGCCATGAGAAATATGTTTTTTTTTAATCAATTTTATCTATTTTAATTTAACTGGATGTCTGTTATTATTTTATTTAAATCTTTTATCTTAGCAATCAAAAAGCACTGAAATCATGAAGAAATATGTTTTATTTTTTTTAAATATTTTTTATTTTATTTTAAATTCTTTTGGATTCTTTTTTTTATAAAGGTTCACTTGAATTTTAGCAATCAAAAAACACTGCAGTCATGAAACATATGTCATTTAACAACAGTTTCTCAAAAAGAAATATGTTTTATTTTTTAATCAATATTATCCATTTTAATTTAGCTGGATGTCTGTTGTTGTTTTTTTGTTGTTGTTTTTTTTAACATCCGGTTATAATAAATGTAATTAAAAATTTAACATTTTTAGAGTTCTTTGAAATAATTATGTTTTATTATTATTTTTTTTTTGCAAATTCTGTTTTATTGCTAAATTGTGTGTTTGTTTGTTTTACCAAATGTTCAATTCGTTCAGGCGATTTTCTCAACATTTTGATTTTTTTGCACCCTCGGATTGTATTTCGGCCAAATATTGTCCTATCCTAACAAACCGTACATCAATAAAAAGCTTCTTTATTCAGCTTTCAAATAACGTATAAGACTGAGTTTTGTGGTCCAGAGTCACATATTTTCATATTTTTTTTCTTCTTTTGATTTGGGTATGAAATGTTAAGTGTGTTTATATATAACCCAAACTAACTTCAGTGAGGACTTTTGCTCATTTCAGACTCGTCTGTATCCTCCTCATATACGCTGGCATCTGGAAAGCTAAAGACGTGTTTATGGGAGCGGAAAACAGATTCGCCCAAATAAATGTTTCATCCACACCTTCCCCGTCCGTCTCCAAACTGAATTATACATCACGACCTTGAAAAGCCTGAGCTGATGTGTATTTGTGAGTTTGTGAAGTCTCTCAGCTCAGAAAACAAAAAAAAAAAACAAAAAAAAAAAACTGTTTAGAAACAAGCACTTTTGTCTGGGTTTCCAGTAACATTCGCAAATTGAGACACATTTACTAGAGAAGCAAAATTACATGAAACATAACATTTTTTTTGTTTGTTTATGAAAAAAATATCAAAATTAAATGAGTTTATGCTTAAAAAAAGAACAAATGTGATCATGGAGCACAAAACCAGTCTGAAGTATCACAGGTATATTATATAACATTGTATGGGCCAAAATGATCCATTTTTCTTTTATGCCAAAAATCATGCAATTTCCTACTGTTAAATACATCAAAACCTAATTTTTGATTAGTAATATGCATTGCTAAGAACTTCATTTGGACAACTAGACAATGATTTTCTCAGTTGAGTAATTAGTTACTTTTTTAGGGAGTAACTCAATATTGTAATACATTACTTTTAAAAATAACTTTCCCCAACACTGGTGATTGGTCATTCTGTGCTCAGATATTTCTGTTTAATGACTCTGATGATCATTGTCTCTAAGTCGAGTGGTTTCATTTATTCATATTATAAAAGTGCTTTACAAATACATCTGAATGGAGATCGTCTGTCTGTTAGAAGCGTTTTCCATTGGCTGGAGATAAAGTGAGTCAGCGTGAGCATTTATAATCACGACAGCGGTTTGTAATGTGCTTAAGTAATTGTGACAGGCCACTATGAATATAATTTTAATTGCGTGACCTATTAAGACGCTGGACTGTTTTAATTATGCATGTCCAGCAGAGTCGTTCAGAAAGAACGCCAGCCAAATGAACTACATTTGAGTTAATGCCATTTAATTATTGTAGAACCAACTGTAATTGTTATACTGACTCTAAAAATGAACAAGTTCATATTTCTACCTCATACTGGATTTCAAAAATATGGGAAGACTTCTAAAAGAACACTGAGAACATGATTTAAAATTGGCTATGCACCAGTTCATCCCAGATGTAGATGAGTTTCTTTATTTATCAGATTTGTAGAAATGTGTCATTCCATCATTTGCTCACCAATGGATGTGAATGGGTGCCGTCAGAATGAGCTGATAAAACCATCACAATAATCCACAAGTAATCCACACCACTCCAGTCCATCAGTTAACATCTAAAACAAAAACAAATCTATCATTAAGATGTTTTGAACTAAAATACGAGTCTATAATCCATAATAACGCTTCCTCCAGTGAAAAAGTCCATCTCCTGTTGTCTCTCACATCAAAATCCAGCCACATATTTGTTTTAGAGCTTGTATTGATCTGTGCAGATTTCTCTCCTGATTCAGACCAGATCACTTTTTCACTGGAGGAAGCGTTATTATGGATTATGGACTCGTATTTTAGTTAAAAAAACTGATGGTCTGGAGTGGTGTGGATTACTTGTGGATTATTGTGATGTTTTTATCAGCTGTTTGGACTCCTATTCTGACGGCACCCATTTACATCCATTGGTGAGCCAGTAATGGAATGACACATTTCTTTGGCTATTAAATGTCATCTTTCCAGATCAGTAGTGATCCAAGATTAGGATGAGTTTGTTCATCAGATTTGTAGGAATGTGTGGTTCCATAATTTGTTCACCAATAGATGTGAATGGGTGCCGTCAGAATGAGAGTCCAAACAGCTGATAAAAACATCACAATAATCCACGAGAGTCCACACCACTCCAGTCCATCAGTTAACATCTTAGACAAAATAAACAAATCTGACGGCACCCATTCACATCCATTGGTGAGCCAGTAATGGAATGACACATTTCTTTGGCTATTAAATGTCATCTTTCCAGATCAGTAGTGATCCAAGATTAGGATGAGTTTGTTCATCAGATTTGTAGGAATGTGTGGTTCCATAATTTGTTCACCAATAGATGTGAATGGGTGCCGTCAGAATGAGAGTCCAAACAGCTGATAAAAACACTACAATAATCCACTCCAGTCCACACCACTCCAGTCCATCAGTTAACATCTTAGACAAAATAAACAAATCTGACGGCACCCATTCACATCCATTGGTGAGCCAGTAATGGAATGACACATTTCTTTGGCTATTAAATGTCATCTTTCCAGATCAGTAGTGATCCAAGATTAGGATGAGTTTGTTCATCAGATTTGTAGGAATGTGTGGTTCCATAATTTGTTCACCAATAGATGTGAATGGGTGCCGTCAGAATGAGAGTCCAAACAGCTGATAAAAACATCACAATAATCCATGAGAGTCCACACCACTTCAGTCCATCAGTTAACATCTTAGACAAAATAAACAAATCTGACGGCACCCATTCACATTCATTGGTGAGACAGTGATGGAACGACACATTTCTCCAAATCTGATGAAGAAACAAACTCATCTACATCTAGGATGGCACATTTTCCGCAAATCTTTATTTCTGGCTGAACTATTCCTCGTTGAGTTTAATGAAAGCTGTATTGTTCATCATAGTATTATCTAAAGTATTCCTGTAAACCTGCGTCAGAAGGTCATCCTATTTACATGTAAATCCGAGACTCTGGTTTTTGACTTGCATGAGCCGAATCATCATACACACGTCACATACGTGCCAGAAAGCGGCCGACTCGCGTCCGGATCGTCTGAATCTGTCAGGTGAAGCCCGGCTCTCTTTTCTAAATCAGGAGATACGGTGCTTTCATAATTAGATTTGCTTCCGTGCGCCGTGGCCACATTCACTCTAATCTATTTATGCATTCCCTTTTTCAAGCCTCATTGAGATTCTATCGCCTCATATTTGCACGTCGGCTGTCAAAAACGCCCTTCCTTTTCCTCACAATTTAAAGCTCATTTCCCGAGCGGAGTTGGACAACGATTGTTTGACGGCCGGATTCAGCCTTCCGGAACTTCAGGGACTTCTTTCCATTTTACAAGCAATTTCTATGTGGATAAAAACATGCAAACCCAAATGCAGACAATCCTCAAGGGGTTTATTATGCGCGTTGCAGTCTGGAGTGTTTCAGGCGTGTGGAAGTGTTTTAAAGGAATGTTCTGGGTTTAAAATGAATAAAATAAATAGCAAAATATATTTGAAATATATGTCAAGTGTATATTGAAAACATTGAAGTTAAATTAACTATATTTTTGAAATTTTAATTAAATTTAGTTTTACAAAATATATTTTAGAGGTAAGAAAATGCATTTCCAAGCTTACATTTAGCTAAATGAAATAGAATAGCCTATACTAGATATTAAAACTAATAATGATCTAATAATGTTTAATTATTTAAATAAAATGTTCAAATGTGTTATTTGTTCACACGTTATAAAGAATTTTTCTTTAAATGCGATGTGTGAATGTATTTTCTTTGATTGAAAATATATAGAGGTTAAAATACATTATTTAAATGCTTTTAAAAATATATCTATATATTAAAAAAATTTATATAAAAAATATGCACAAAAAATGGCCAAAAATGTATTGGTAAAAATATATTTAAATAAATATAATTTGAAACAAATTATAGTAAATAGTTTTGTTTTTTTTGTTGTAAAAAGTGTATTTAAATAAATATATTTTGAAACAAATTTTAGCAATTAGTGTTTTGTTTTTTTGTAAAAAATATGTTAAAATAAATATATTTTGAAACAAATTTTAGCAAATTTTTTTTTTGGTAAACAAATATATTTAAATATATTTTGAAACAAATTTTATCAGATAGATTTTTATTTTTTGTAAAAAATATTTAAAAAAATATATTTTGAAAAATGTTATTAGATAAATATATTTTTTTTACAAAAAAGAAAAATCTAAATAAATAAATTAATTAATTAAAACCTTTTGGTTAAAATATATATTTAAATAAATATATTTTGAAACAAATTTTAGCAGATAGTTTTTTTTGGTAAAAATTTATATTTAAATATATTTTAAAACAAATGTTATTAGATTTTTCTTTTTTGTAAAAAATATATTTAAATAAATAAATAAATTAAAATCTTTTGGTTAAAATATATATTTAATAAATATATTTTGAAACAACATTTTTGGTAAAACATTAAAAATCAATATATTGTTTAAAAAGCAAATTTTAGCAAATAGATTTTTATGTATTTGGAAATATATAGATTTTCATAATCATCTTCTTTTGTTTACCACAGAAAAATCATTTGCATTCACTTAGTCTCACTTATTGTTTAATCTGTGAAGTTTCTAAACTCTTTAACTGTATTTCTCTCCAAATATCGTACACTAATGTGTCTCAGCGCTTCAACTGAATCTAACGAGCTTTATTTTCCAAACGTCGTCCATAGAGTTTAACTTATATTGAACACTTTGTTCCTTTAACATGCAAACTATTATGGGAAATAGATTTAACAATCAGCCTGAGCTCTGTTTACCTCTTTCTCATCTGTTACTCCGTTCATTAAGAGAAATCATATAAATCTTGATGCTTCGAAGAAGTCTGGAGGATTGATTATGATGGAGAAAAGCCTCAAGTCACCTTGCATTAAATTTCCCAGCAGATCTACTGAACTCCACATCCATTTAAACTCTCCTCATTATGTTCCGTTTCACTTGCAGAAGACAAAGCAAGGCTTTTTTCACTAGATCTGACTGCTGAAAAATAACAGTTACGTGATAAAAGTTCAAAAGAACAGCATTTATTTGAAACTGAAATCTTTTGTAACATTTTAAAAGTCTTTACTGTCACTTCCAATCAATGTAAATCATCCTCGATGAACAAAAGCATTCATTTCTCATTGCAAACGTCTGAAGAGCGCTTGAGTTTTCATCTAGTCTTCAGTAACGGACAGAGATGTGTCCAGATGTGTGTAATTGTGGAGCGCTGACCGATGACACGAGTTGATCTCTGAGAGGAAGCTCGGTCTCCGAACACGTGTCTCTAACGAGTGTCTGAGTCTCTAAGCAGATGAGGATGAAGTGCTGGACGAGGTCGGCCCGTTTGACCCCGCAGGTTAATTAGCTGAGATCCCAGCGACTCTCAACTCTCCTGCCAATGACTAATTGAATTCCTTGATCACTGCGGCGTTCAGCATGAATAAAGAGCTCTGATCGAAGGAGTGTGAGGATCTCAGATCAGCTCAATATCGCCAGGACAATGATAAAACACTTGCACAATCTCTTATAGGAGATTTTTTAGTCACATTTTGTTTTGTTGCAGCATTATGTTACACTGCTTTAAATTAGTTTTTCCCCACATCAATTTACACTCCATACACCATAATAATGACAAAGCAAAAACCAGATTTTCAAATTGAACAAATGTGTTAAAAATAAAACCCTAAAATAAAAAGTAGATTGCGTAAGTATTCATACCCTTAACTCAGTCCATAGTTGAAGCAGCTTTACAGCCTCAAGTGTTTTTGGGTCTGATGTGAGCATCTTTGCACATCTGCATTTGGCAATTATCTGCCATTCTTTGCCTCACCTTTTCACCTCTCCATCTCTGTCAGCTTGGACATTTTCTAGAGTCCTAGTTGTTCCAATCGTCTTCCATTATGGAGAATGCTTCTGTCAACCTTCAATGCAGCAGATTTGTTTCTGAACTCTTCTCTAGATCATCGCCTTAACGCAAGTCTGTCACTGAGCTCTACAGGCAGTTATCTTGGTTTTTGCTCTGATCTGCATTTTCAGCTGTTAGACCTTTTCTGAGAGGTGTGTGTCTTTCTAAATCAGACTCATTCAAATGAATTTGCCACAGTTTAACTCCACTCCAAGTGTAGGAACATCTAGAAGCAATATGAATGCTCCTGAGATACATTTCCAGTGTCCCAGAAAAGGGTATGAATTATACAACGGGATCTTTTCAGTTTTTTATTTCTAATAAATTTGCAAAGTTGTTACAAACCTGTTTTGTGCTTCGTCATTATGGTGTATGGAGTGTAAATTGATGTGGGGGAAAAAGTTATTTAAAGCAGTTTAACATAATGCTGCAACAAAACAAAATGTGGAAAAAATGAATACTTTTGCAAGGCACTGTATGTATTGTTGCAAGACACATTTTGCTAGATTGGCAACATTGTGCATCCATTTCTTTATGAACTAGGTAATGGGTCAAACAGACCCAATTGCACGTCAATAAATTTAGTGCCGTTAAAATGAATTGCCATTATTGTGTTATTAACGTGTTCATTTTGACAGCCCTAAAAAAAAAAAACACTAAACCTTGAGCTTCTGTCAAATTCATTCAGAGCGTCTCTGCCAGTGACCCAGTGACCGTCAAGTCTTCAAGATCACATTATGCCCTGTTTATGTGGTTTTGTGTGTATGTTTGCTGACAGCACAGATGGGAAACTGAAGCCGCTGACATTGTCAGATCTCATCAGACGCCGGACAGAAGCCATACACGTCTACAGGAGTCAGATGAAGCTGATCAGAGTCAAAGGAGCTTTAATAAACTACTGCTGTGGGTCACTGATCCATCAGACTCATATCATCTGACAGACTGAGAATATGAAGGAAAAACACCTCAAACTGAGCAAAAATGTAACGTAGATACTGGCATAAAATGATGTACACTGCCAAAAATGGTTTTCTTACTTAGATTTTTTGTCTTGTTTTTAGCCCAAATATCTGAAAATTCTTAAATCAAGATGGATTTTCTAAACAATTAAAAAATAATTTTCTTGTTTTCAAAAAAAAAAAAAAAAAAAAACAAGCCAAAATTAAGTGATTCTTATTTCAAACAGAAAACAAAATTATTTTTCTTACCCCATTGGCAGATTATTTTGCTTATTCTAAGGAAAAAGTTTTGACAATAATTTTCACTTGTCTAAAAAAACGTTCTTGATTTAAGAATTTTTAGATATTTCGGCTGGAAATCTAAGTAAGAAAAGCATTTTTTTTGCAGTGTAAATATCAGTGTTCACTCTATGGAAGATGGAAGCTGGTTTCTGCCACATTACAAAAATAAAGATAAAAAGGGACTTTTTTCTGGTAATTCTGAGATCTGAAGTCAGAAATCTGTCAGAATAGCGAAGACCTTTTTAGAATCGCAAGATAAAAGTCAGGATTTGGAAGATTTAAAGACAGAATTTTGTAAAAAAAAAATCAAGATTTGCCAGATATAAAGTCAGAATTGTGAGGAAAAAGTCAAGATTTTAAAGATATAAAGTCAAAATTGCAAGAAAAAAGTCAGAATTGTGAGAAAAAAGTCAGTAAATATCAGTGTTCACTCTATATCTCCAATAATATGTCTAAGTATGATCCAAATGATCCAAACATATAAAGCAATGCAATCCAATGATGATTGAGAGATGAACAAATAAACGTTCCTCAAAAGATGTGAGAAGATTTCTCCACTGAGGAACATTCAAAGTTGAGCTTATAGAAACAAACGGTGCTCAAAAGATCCTGATGATCAGGTTTGAGACTAAAAAATTGATTGATGGAGAATCAAGTAAAGTCAAGCTGCTTCAGTCCAGCAAGTGTTCATCTGGAAATATGACCAAATAATAATACAAATCAGTCAGGATTTGACAGCAAAAACAGACGTGAAGCACCAGCTGAAGGTGGACATTTGTACAATTACACTTGAAGACCTTTCACTGCACAAAGACGCTTTTATCCAAAGCGACTCACAAAAGAGGACAATGGAAGCAATCAAAAACAACAAAAGAGCAATAACATGCAAGTGCTATGACAAATCTCATTTAACCTAACGCAGTATCAAGTTTTTAATTATATAAAACATAAAAAGAAAATAGATAGAATAAAAAAGAAAAAGCAAGTGTTAGAGGCCTAAAAATAGATAGATAGAATACAACAAGAACAGAGAAGCTAGTGTTAGTTTTTTATTTTATTTTAGAAAACATGCAGTAAGTAAATTAATAGAGAATAAGTCTGAAAGGTCAAGTTTTTTTTTTTTTTTAGAATAGAATTAGTATAGAGGGTGCTAGAGTTAAAGAGTCAAATAAAGATGGAAGAGATGTGTTTTTAGCCGATTCTTGAAGATGGCTAAGGACTGTTCGGATTGAGTTGGTACATTTACTGTGTAAGTTCGTGACAGTGATTCTGTGTCTCTTTCGGATGGCACAATAAAGCACCGTTCCCTTGCAGAACACAAGCTAGTTATGTTAAGTTAGATGACAGCATGGAGTTTGATCATTTCAAAGCCTTCATTTGATTTTTAACAAGTAGCTTCATAGGGTTAATGATCATTTTCTACAGTTTGTTTTGTTTAAAATTCTTATGAAGGGAAAAACAGTCTTAAATCAGAGCCACTGCAGAAGTGAGTGATCACAGATCAGTGCTTTTTAGAGAAATTCAGTGTAAAAGCTGGTGATACAGACATATTCTGAGACAGAGAGAGTCAGAGACTGTAAATGAGACACGAGCGCTAATGAGGAGCTGAACTCAGGGTCGCGTATAAAGGTCACCGCAGCAGGATTACGCCACTCTCCACGGGGAACGAAGGTCACAGACGTTCACCTCATGTGACTTCATCATATTACCACCGCTTTACTAACCGCAGGAACATTCAGCTCTCGTCGTGACTCACTAGCAGTACATATATATATATATATATATATATATATATATATATATATATCTCAAGAGTTTGGAATCAGTAAGATTGTTAATATTTTTTTTAAAAAGTCTCTTATGCTCATTAAAGAAAAGCGTCACATGATCCTTTAAGATGGAAGCTTGTTTCTGCCACATTACAAAAATAAAGATAAAAAGGGACTTTTTTCTGGTAATTCTGAGATCTGAAGTCAGAAATCTGTCTGAATAGCGAAGACCTTTTTAGAAGGGAAGATTTGGAAGATTTAAAGTCAGAATTGTGAGACAAAAATCTGATTTGCGAGATAAAAGCCAATTTATGAAGTCAGAATTGTGTTAAAAAATCAAGATTTGCCAGATATAAAGTCAGAATTGTGAGAAAAAGTCAAGATTTTAAAGATATGAAGTCAAAATTGCAAGAAAAAAGTCAGATTGGTGAGATAAAATTTGCAATATATGAAGTCAGAATTGTTAGGAAAAAGTCAGAATTGCAAGATACAAAGTCAGAATTATGAGAAAAAATTCAAGATTTGCAAGATTTAAAGTTAGAATTGCAAAAAGTCAGATTTGCAAGAAAAAGTCAAGATTTTTGAGATAAAAGCCCAGATTTGCAATATATGAAGTCAGAATTGTTAGGAAAAAGTCAGAATTGCAAGATACAAAGTCAGAATTATGAGAAAAAATTCAAGATTTGCAAGATTGAAAGATAGAATTGCAAGAAAAAAAGTCAGATTTGCAAGAAAAAGTCAAGATTTTTGAGATAAAAGCCAAGATTTGCAATATATGAAGTCAGAATTGTGAGAAAAAAGTCAAGATTTGCAAGATGTAAGTCAAAATTGCAAGAAAAAAGTCAGAATTGTGAGATAAAATTTGCAATATATGAAGTCAGAATTGTTAGGAAAAAGTCAGAATTGCAAGATACAAAGTCAGAATTATGAGAAAAAATTCAAGATTTGCAAGATTGAAAGATAGAATTGCAAGAAAAAAAGTCAGATTTGCAAGAAAAAGTCAAGATTTTTGAGATAAAAGCCAAGATTTGCAATATATGAAGTCAGAATTGTGAGAAAAAAGTCAAGATTTGCAAGATGTAAGTCAAAATTGCAAGAAAAAAGTCAGAATTGTGAGATAAAATTTGCAATATATGAAGTCAGAATTGTTAGGAAAAAGTCAGAATTGCAAGATACAAAGTCAGAATTATGAAAAAAAAATTCAAGATTTGCAAGATTTAAAGTTAGAATTGCAAGAAAAAGTCAGATTTGCAAGAAAAAGTCAAGATTTTTGAGATAAAAGCCAAGATTTGCAATATATGAAGTCAGAATTGTGAGAAAAAAAGTCAAGATTTGCAAGATATAAAGTCAAAATTGCAAGAAAAAAGTCAGATTTGTGAGATAAAATTTGCAATATATGAAGTCAGAATTGTTAGGAAAAAGTCAGAATTGCAAGATACAAAGTCAGAATTATGAAAAAAAAATTCAAGATTTGCAAGATTTAAAGTTAGAATTGCAAGAAAAAGTCAGATTTGCAAGAAAAAGTCAAGATTTTTGAGATAAAAGCCAAGATTTGCAATATATGAAGTCAGAATTGTGAGAAAAAAAGTCAAGATTTGCAAGATATAAAGTCAGAATTGCAAAGTTTAATTGCAGAATTGCAAGAAAAATTCAGAATCATTCAGAAATGATTCTAATATACAGATTTGCTGCTCAAGAAATGATTGTCCTGACTATTATTTCATATATCAGGTGTTTTGGGGTTAATAAGCTCCCAGTGGCTGTGTTTTGAAGGCTTTATCCATTACAGTGGAGTGTCTCTGTGCAGTAATGAGTGTTTGTTACTGCGGTCTGCTGTTTGCTGTATCTCTGATTATTCTGCGGTTCTGGAAAGCGGCCGGCGCTCAGGTAATTCGGCTTTCTATCGGATGTTGCTGACCTCCAGACCTCTGAGAACGGCCTCGGTAAACAGGCGAGGAGAAAGGCAGTCCTGAAAGACAACGGCATAAATCAATGTTTGCGGCTTTCAGAGGAGCTGTAGGAGATAATGGAGTAATGTGTGCGCTGAATATAATCACAGCGAGAGCCATTCACACGACTGAGATTAATATGCTGCTCGTATGTTGTTTGAGACATAAATCACATGCTAATGAGTGACGGCAAATAAACGCACACTCAGGCATTTATCAAACTGAAATCAGTAATATTTCGTCAGATTACAGTAGAGGTTTCATCAGTGTTTGTGACATTCGTGAGTGTCATTATGAGCAACAGATTCATTATGGTCACATGCAGGATGTGATTTGTCTAAAAAGCAGAGGGGGGATGCTTCTGAAAACATTTTTCTCTCTCTATAGGCGGAGGTTGACCAAACTCCAGTAAGTCTAGAGCCTACCCTAAGTACCCTAATGTTAGTGTAATCTGTTAACAACGCACATTATATACCCTATTTTTAGGCAACCAGATAATGAGTGTTACCTCTGAAATGATTTTAATAAGACAGAAACTTGATTACAGTTTGTATCGCGAATCGTTTGATTCAAAACGGGACTTTATTAAAAACAAAGGTGCTTCACGAATCCACAGAAGAACTTTTTTTGTTTAAATGGTTCCATAAAGAACCTTTAATAGAATCTGGTTCATAAAAGGTTCTTTGTGACGAAAGAAGGTTCTTCAGATTATAAAAAGGTAAGAACAAGATGGTTCTTTAAAGAACATTTGACTGAATAGTTCTTCCCTGCTGAAACAAACAGCATATGCTGGTTAGGTATGTTTTGGTGTTGGGATGCTGGTTTTAGCTGGTCTATGCTGGTCCTTTGCTGGTTTATGCTGGTTTTAGCTGGTCTATGCTGGTCCTTTGCTGGTCTATGCTGGTCATTTTGCTGGTTTATGCTGGTTTTAGCTGGTCTATGCTGGTCCTTTGCTTGTTTATGCTGGTTTTAGCTGGTCTATGCTGGTCCTTTGCTGGTTTATGCTGGTTTTAGTTGGTCTATGCTGGTCCTTTGCTGGTTTATGCTGGTTTTAGCTGGCCTATGCTGGTCCTTTGCTGGTTTATGCTGGTTTTAGCTGGTCTATGCTGGTCCTTTGCTGGTTTATGCTGGTTTTAGCTGGCCTATGCTGGTCCTTTGCTGGTTTATGCTGGTTTTAGCTGGTCTATGCTGGTCCTTTACTGGTTTATGCTGGTCCTTGACCAGCAACATGACCAGCATAAACCAGCAAAGGACCAGCATAAACCAGCTAAAACCAGCATCCCAGCACCAAAACCTACCTAACCAGCATATGCTGTTTTTTTTTCAGCAGGGCTGGTCTATGCTGGTCCTTTGCTGGTTTATGCTGGTTTTAGTTGGTCTATGCTGGTCCTTTGCTGGTTTATGCTGGTTTTAGTTGGTCTATGCTGGTCCTTTGCTGGTTTATGCTGGTTTTAGCTGGCCTATGCTGGTCCTTTGCTGGTTTATGCTGGTTTTAGCTGGTCTATGCTGGTCCTTTGCTGGTTTATGCTGGTTTTAGCTGGCCTATGCTGGTCCTTTGCTGGTTTATGCTGGTTTTAGCTGGTCTATGCTGGTCCTTTACTGGTTTATGCTGGTCCTTGACCAGCAACATGACCAGCATAAACCAGCAAAGGACCAGCATAAACCAGCTAAAACCAGCATCCCAGCACCAAAACCTACCTAACCAGCATATGCTGTTTTTTTTTCAGCAGGGCTGGTCTATGCTGGTCCTTTGCTGGTTTATGCTGGTTTTAGCTGGTCTATGCTGGTCCTTTGCTGGTTTATGCTGGTTTTAGCTGGTCTATGCTGGTCCTTTGCTGGTCTATGCTGGTCATTTTGCTGGTTTATGCTGGTTTTAGCTGGTCTATGCTGGTCCTTTGCTTGTTTATGCTGGTTTTAGCTGGTCTATGCTGGTCCTTTGCTGGTTTATGCTGGTTTTAGTTGGTCTATGCTGGTCCTTTGCTGGTCTATGCTGGTCATGTTGCTGGTTTATGCTGGTCCTTTGCTGGTTTATGCTGGTTTTAGCTGGTCTATGCTGGTCCTTTGCTGGTTTATGCTGGTTTTAGCTGGTCTATGCTGGTCCTTTGCTGGTCTATGCTGGTTTTAGCTGGTCTATGCTGGTCCTTTGCTGGTCTATGCTGGTCATTTTGCTGGTTTATGCTGGTTTTAGCTGGTCTATGCTGGTCCTTTGCTGGTTTATGCTGGTTTTAGCTAGTCTATGCTGGTCCTTTGCTGGTTTATGCTGGTTTTAGCTGGTCTATGCTGGTCCTTTGCTGGTTTATGCTGGTTTTAGCTGGTCTATGCTGGTCCTTTGCTGGTCTATGCTGGTCATTTTGCTGGTTTATGCTGGTTTTAGCTGGTCTATGCTGGTCCTTTGCTGGTTTATGCTGGTTTTAGCTGGTCTATGCTGGTCCTTTGCTGGTTTATGCTGGTTTTAGTTGGTCTATGCTGGTCCTTTGCTGGTCTATGCTGGTCATGTTGCTGGTTTATGCTGGTCCTTTGCTGGTTTATGCTGGTTTTAGCTGGTCTATGCTGGTCCTTTGCTGGTTTATGCTGGTTTTAGCTGGTCTATGCTGGTCCTTTGCTGGTTTATGCTGGTTTTAGCTGGTCTATGCTGGTCCTTTGCTGGTTTATGCTGGTTTTAGTTGGTCTATGCTGGTCCTTTGCTGGTCTATGCTGGTCATGTTGCTGGTTTATGCTGGTCCTTTGCTGGTTTATGCTGGTTTTAGCTGGTCTATGCTGGTCCTTTGCTGGTTTATGCTGGTTTTAGCTGGTCTATGCTGGTCCTTTGCTGGTTTATGCTGGTTTTAGCTGGTCTATGCTGGTCCTTTGCTGGTCCTTTGCTGGTCTATGCTGGTCATGTTGCTGGTTTATGCTGGTTTTAGCTGGTCTATGCTGGTCCTTTGCTGGTTTATGCTGGTTTTAGCTGGTCTATGCTGGTCCTTTGCTGGTCTATGCTGGTCAGGACCAGCAAAAACCAGCAAAGGACCAGCATAAACCAGCTAAATCCAGCATCCCAGCACCAAAACATACCTAACCAGCATATGCAGTTTTTTTCTGCAGGGTTTGTGGAACCAAAAATGGTTCGTCTATAGCATCGCTGTGAGGAAACTGTTAAAGCACCTTTGTTTCTTGCTCTTGTGGATTTATTTTGATGTTATTTTGACTTTGCTTGGACACATTGTGCGAGCTGTCTCTTTAATACGGCATGGTTCATATACAGGTCAAAGACGTTAAGATATCCACATCAAAAGAAATGTACAAAAAGTGATTTTATGTCCATAGAAAGCACATTAAATGTAAGTGTCAACTTTTCAAGTTTCAAATACGTTTTTTGAGAATAAAATGTCACAATTTGGTTGAGATAATGTTACATTGTCATTCAGTGTAACAAAATATTTATATCAAAATTCAAACAACATGATTATTCTGACTTAAACATTAAAATACATAAAAGAATAAGGGAGCATGTAAAATTTTATTGTGTTTTAAATGAGTAAAAAATTCTTACTGACAAATGGGCAAAACCAAGGATAGTGGCAAAATGTAAAAATGTAGAATTACAACTAATTAGTATTTGGGGTGAAAGCAATTCATCTTTTAATATGTCATAAATTGATTTTTGTTGTAAATATGCCTGACAAGATTGACACTGAATGACATTTTAGTGGGTGTCTTCTGTAAATTAGGGAAACATGTATGACACTTATTTTTTGCTCAGAAAAACAAAAACAAAAATGCAATATTAATGCAATTTTAATTGAATTGAATTGAATTGAATTGAATTTAAAAGCGGTTTGATCTGATCAACAGATGCAGTGGATAAATAATCACACTATTAATCTCAGTCTGAGAAACTGCAGCTGTAATTGTTTATTGCAAAGTACAATTTTATTGTAATTGAAAATGTCAGGATACATACATAATGTCTCCTTCAAACAAAGCATGGCTAATCGTCGTCCTACAATGCATTTGGTGTTATGAGAAAGGCATTAGACATGGATGAACTGCTTAGTTAAATGTTCAGGAATTTCAGACACACAGAGGTTTTTACACTGCAGATATTTGCTCACTACCTGTGGTTATATATAATGGTTTACAATGCGGCAACGCTCTGAACACGCTGATCATAATAACACATTCATAATCCAAACGCCATTATGAGTCTGACTGTAAGAGCCAATGCAGCTGTGCACTACATTACAGAGAGACTGAACGTGTCTATTATTTCATCCAGCGCTCAGACAAGCATGTAATCATCGCAGATCACCAGAAACCAGCTCTTGCATGCTCTGTTACCAGTAACTACAGCTAAAACGATTTACTACACTTTTTGTGCATTGAAATTAAACTTGATAAAAAAGATTATAGCATAATTTTTTTAATTAGATCAAATATATTTTATTTATAAAATGTATTTATATATTTAGATAAAATTGGATAAAATATATTTTATTTATAAAGTTTATTTATATATGTAGATAAAATTGGATAAAATATATTTTATTTACAAATGTATTTATAAATTTAGATAAATTTGATAAAATATATTTTATTTATAAAACGTATTTACATATTTAGATAAAATTTCTATAAAATATATTTTATTTATAAAACGTATTTACATATTTAGATAAAATTTCTGTAAAATATATTTTATTTATAAAATGTATTTTTATATTTAGATAAAATTAGATCAAATTTATTTTATTTTTAAAATGTATTTATATATTTAGATAAAATTGGATAAAATATATTTTATTTATAAAATATATATTAATATAAAATTAGAAATGAAATATTGGTAAAGTTACACTAGTAATTAAAAAATGTATATAGTGAAAATTATACAATTATAAAAAATAAATATTATTAAATATTGAAAATGTTTTCTTGACAACTAACTGAAATAGGTAAAAGTTAAACTAGGAATAAATTAAAACTAAAACAGAAATAGATATAAATCCATCCTAAATATTAATATATTTAAAAAAAAAGCAAAAAAAAGGTTTTATAAGTAAAAACAACAACAACAAAGAAACTACAAATATATTAAAAAATGTGTTGATTAAAATAAAATACAATATATATTAGAAAAAATATTTACAGAAAAAATATATACAGAAAAAATAAGAAAGAAAAAAATTAAACAATAAAAATGACTTTTAAAAAAAGCAAAGTGGTTGTTATCAGTAAAAAACAACAACAACAAATAAAACTATATAAAAATGTTTTAATTAAAATAAAAGCTAAAATAAAATAAAATATAAATATTAGAAAAAAATTATACAATTATAAAAAAGTAAAATGTTAAAAAATATTTTCTTGACAACTAACTGAAATAGGTTTAAGTAGAAGCGTTAAAATTACTAAGTGGAAATAAATAAAAAGTTGAAATAAGAATAAAAACCTAAACTGTGACATTTAAAATAAACAAAAACTAATAAAAATGTCAAAAGCATGTGAAAAGAATACTAAAAATAAACTAAAATTAAAATGAAATTGAAAATATGATAACAAAAGCTAATTCAAAATATTAAAAGAAACTATAATAGTATAAAACAACAATAAAATAAGATGAGTTCCTTCTGCGAATGATTTATTAGTGTTATTCTAAAAAAGTAACATTTGTCTTCATATTTCAACAAAATTCATGATTCATTTAAAGGAAAAGTTCACCTAAACATGAAAAATGTGCAGAAAATGTCCATATGATCTAAACAATACTGTCTGCTTGAGTAGATGTTGTGAGATGCTTTTGAGTGAATAGCTTCATGAGTTCAGACTGCAGTTTGAGCATCTTGTTGTTTCAAGAGCTTCAGAGACCGGCTCAGATCCTGCGGGATTATTCGACATTATTAGAGGCTCAGTGTTGATGAAACTCCCTGTGAGAGCCTGGCTTTCACATCGGATGTGTTTCTCTCATGCGGCGCAGATGTTGATCTGCAGTTACACGACTGCTCCTCCTCTCACGGCAGATGTGAATAAACGGCACATCTGGGCCGATCGCGCCGCGCTGCTCTCTCAGGAGACACACGGACATCTGCGGCAAACGCCAGGAGAAAAAAACATTCCTTACGAGAGAACATTCAGCTCTAACTACAGTCAGAATAACTGGAGTAGAAGCACTGCTCACAAACTGAGAGTACAGTTCACAAATACTTACATAGAAATGTATAAAAGCTTGTTTCCACCAAAGGATTAAAAAATGACAAAGTATTTGTGACTTTTTATTACTTACAAGATTTAAACGATCTCAAACGAGAAAAGGTTGAAACTCAGAATTACAAGATAAACTCAAATTCCGGATATAAAATTAGAACTGCAAAATATAAATGCAGAATTGCAAGATAAACTCAGAATTGCAATATAAAATCAGAATATCTATATTAATATAATCGCAATATATAAACTGAATTGCAAGATTTAAACTTGGAATCATGATATAAACCTATAGATTCAGGATATAAAATAAGATTTGCAAGTTATAAACTCAGAATCGCAGTATAAACTTGAGTTAAACTCAAAATCGTGAGATAAACTCAGAACCTCTTAAATTTAAGATATAAAATAAGAATTGCAAGATATAAACTCAGAATTGCAATATAAAATCAGAATATATAAACTCAGAATCGCAAGATATAACCCAGAATCACAATATAAAATCAGAAAAGCAATATAAACATCGATGCAGGATATAAAATAAAAATTAGCAAAATATGAATTTAGATTCATGAGATAAACTTAGATTTAGGATATAAAATAAGAATTGCAGGATATAAACTGAATTGTGAGATTTAAACTCAAAATCATGATATAAAGAAAAAATATATATAAACTCAGAATTTGCTAAATATAAACTGAATTGCGAGATTTAAACTTAGAATTATGATATAAACTCACAATTGCAAGATAAACTCAGAATATGTACATAAACTTACTGTAGAATCAGGACATAAAATAGGAATTGCAAGATATAAACAGAATTGCGGGATAAATTCTGAAGATAAACTCAGTATCGTGAGATAAACTCAGAATTGTGAGTTAAACTTAGAATCTCTATATAAACTTAAATTCAGGATATAAAATAAGAATAGCAAAATACAAATTCAGAATTGCGGAATAAACTTAGAATCGTGAGATAAACTCAAAATAACGATATAAAATCAGAATATTTATATAATCTCAGAATTGCAATATATAAACTGAATTGTGAGATAAACTCAGAATTTTATATAAACTTAGATTCAGAATATAAAATAAGAACTGCAAGATATAAATTCAGAATCACAATATAAATTCAGAATTTCGAGTTAAACTCAGAATAGTGAGAGAAACTCAGAATTGCATTATAAAGTGAATCGTGAGATAAACTTTGAATCACAAGATAAACATAGAATCGCAAAATAAACTCCGAATTAAAAAATAAACTGAGAATTGTGAGAGAAACTCAGAATATAAACTAAAGTGTGACATAACTCAGAACCGCTAAATAAAGTAGTATTACGAGTTAAACTCAGAATTGCAAAATAAACCATGAATAGTGAGAGAATTGCACTACAAAGTGAATTGTGAGATAAACTCAGACTTGCGCTATAAACTCTGAATTGCAACGTAAACTCAGAATCGCAAGATATAAACTAAATTGCGATATTTAAACTAAATTGTGAGAAGTCTGAATTGTCACCAGAGCTGCACTAGAAGCAAATACGCTGGTCCTTCTGTCACATGTGTTCAGTAGCAACATAATGACAGAATGAAAAACCCCAAAACCATTCATCTTCGAGGCTCATTTTGAGGTTTCAGTGTAGAGTTGCACCTTCAACTGATTTTATTTGACTTTAAACAAAAGCAACAATTTGAGTGAATCTGTTTTCAGGGTCATCCAAACGTCAGCATATGAATTTACCACAAAGACCACAGCTGATGTACCATTGATCTGAAATGAGTCTTTGTTCCCGCTCAACGCAATCAGTCTGAGGACGATTCACACAAATGAAGGCCTTATTTGAGACAATAGCCTCTTCTGTGATTATTTTAAGTGGAAATTCACTGGAGATTTTGGGAACATCGAAGGTGTAAAACATTCATTGGAGGATAAAATCTAATTGCTTAAAGTGCTGTGAGGATCGGAACATGCGAGAAATGCGACAAATAAAAGATTACACGAGACTTCATTTTCATAAAATGATTAAAAATCTCATTAGTATGCAGTTAACCAAAACCTCCAACAATAAATGCACGAAGATAATGGATCTTAAGTCTTATACTCATGAATAGTTTATAGGGATTGCCAATGGATTCCTAATCAAATATTTTATAGGGATTGCAATGAATTTGTAAGTATTTATTTATTTATTTAATGGGGCGAAACAAACAAATAAAATGATTTCATAGGGACTGCACTGTAAAGAAGCATCATTCAGAATTATTTGGAAAGTTTAGGGAGAAGCTCATGAGCGTCTGTGCCTGCGGGCGACCCGAGGCGAACGCAACGCTTTAATCGACTTCAGTAACTCACACGCTTCCTCATATGAAAGACCAAGAAGAATCATCTTATCTGACTTCAGACGAGGAGTCACTCGATAAAACAAGAATAAAAGACAGAAAACAACAGTGAGAGACCAGAGAAGGAGAAGGGCTCAAATCAGCTCATTTGTTAAACACATCTCACATCCTCAGGAGAAAATCCCAGACAATCTACTTCTGTGAGGAAACTGATGCAATGACAGATTTCAGATGTTCATGTGAATCACGCATCTGTGTTCACGTGTTCCCATGATGCTGAGGATCAGGAGTGTGAGTTATCTGGTGAAATCCTGCCTTTCATATTCACAATCACCACAAGAAAAGACATCTGTAGGTTGATTTACACTCAAGGCGCTCAACATTGTTCTGTTCTTTTGAGCAACACTGATTCAGCCAATACAGGGAGTTTATCTGTTTATTATTAAATCATTTTTTGTGAGGTTAAAATTAAAAAGTCAGTGTCGCAAGAATAAAAAAAAAATATATATATTCTGTAATCTCAGAAAAAATGTCAGAACTGTGAGATAAAAAGATAAAAAAATTTAAATTAAATTTAAAAGATAAAAAAACTTTTTAAATGTATTTTTTAAACTTAGAATTCTGAGAAAAGGTTGAAAATTGTGAGATTAAAATGAAAAAATTTGTTCCATAAACTATAAATAAAATATTCCATAAACTCAAAATTCTGAGAGTAAAAGTCAGAACTGCAAGATAAAACGATTTTTAAAAAATCGTTCTTATTTTTTTTTTAATTCAATAAATGCATTTTTTGGGGAGGCTCAATATTGCACAATAAAAACAAAAAAAGATAACCTTTAAAAAAAATAAAAATGTTTTATTCCAACAAAGTAAGAATTCTGAGAATAAAACATTAAAAATGACCTGTTTCATTTTTTATTCCATAACTCAGCAAGTGAAAAAGATTAAAACAAAAAATCGCTCTCTATTTTTGTTCCATAAACTCTGAGAATAAAAGTCAGAACTGCAAGATAAAAATATTTTTTAAATGATCTTTCTAATTTTTAATATTCCATAAATATTCAAAAATATTTCTTAAAATTTTTTTCCCAATAAACTCAGAATTCTGAAAATAAACACTGCTGTGAGATTAAAATATGGAAAATGACCGGTTTAATTTTTTATTTCTTAACTTGCAAGTTAAAAATACACCTTTTTTATTCCATTAACTCTTTTTCTAATAGTGAGATAAGAAGGTAATAAACTGACATTTTTTAAATATATTTTTTAAATATTATAAATGTATAATTATAAATATATTTTTTATTCCATAACTCTGAGAAACAAAGTTGGAATAGCAAGAAAAAGGTAAAACAACAACAACAACAACAAACAAAAAATGTGTTCTAATTTTTTTTGTTCCATAAACTCTGAATTTTGAGAATAAGTCAAAACTGCAAGATAAAAAGATAAAAAAGATCTTTCTTAATTTTTTTTCATTCCATAAGTGCAGAATTCTGAAAAAAAAAGCCAATATTGCACAATAAAAAAAAAAACATAAGAAAAATACCTTTTTAAAAAATGTTTTATTCCAACAAAGTCAGAATTCTGAGAATAAAACTCAGTGCTGTGAGATTAAATATCGAAAATGATCTGTTTCTTTTTTTTATTCTATAACTCAGAATTGTAAGAAAAAAAGTTGGAATTGTACATTTTTTTTTGTTCCATAAACATTAGAATAAGTCAAAACTGCAAGATAAACAGATAAAAAAAAATATATTTCTTAATTTTTTTCATTCCATAAATGCAGAATTCTGAGAAAAAGGCCAATATTGCACAATACAAACATAAGAAAAATACCTTTTTAAAAAATGTTTTATTCCAACAAAGTCAGAATTCTGAGAATAAAACTCAGAGCTGTGAGATTAAAATATATAAAAAATGACCTGTTAAATTTTTTATTTCTTAATTTGCAAGTTAAAAATACACCTTTTTATTCCATTAACTCTTTTTCTAAGAATTCAAAGAAAATAGTTAAAATGTTGAGATAAGAAGATAATAAACTGACTTTTTAAAAAATATAACCCTGAGAAACAAAGTTGGAATAGTGAGATAAAGGTAAAACAACAACAACAAAATGTGTTCCATTTTTTTAGTTCCATAAACTCTGAATTTTGAGAATAAGTCAAAACTGCAAGATAAAAAGATAAAAAAAGATCTTTCTTATTTTTTTTTCATTCCATAAATGCAGAATTCTGAGAAAAAAGCCAATATTGCACAGTAAAAAACATAAGAAAAATACCTTTTTAAAAAATGTTTTATTCCAACAAAGTCAGGATTCTGAGAATAAAGCTCAGAGCTGTGAGATTAAGATATTAAAAATGACCTGTTTCATTTTTTTATTTCTTAATTTGCAAGTTAAAAATACACCTTTTTGTTCCATTAACTCTTTTTCTAAGAATTCAAAGAAAAGGGAAAAGAGGATAATAAACTGACCTTTTTAAAAAACATTTTTTATACCATGGCAGAAGTTTTATTGAAAGGCTGATATTTTCTTTTTAGTTTGTAGTTGAAGTGAGCTTCTTAACAGCATGAACAGCTGACAGAGATCCGTCTGTCATGAAGTGAATCTCATGTGTGCAAACTCACCTGAGAACTGCTGAAATCCTGATGAATGAGGCTGGGATTCATCCAAACGCAGATAACGATCCTCAGCCAGCAGTGAAATATGAGCACGCCGCTCCTGGAACGCAATTCAAGCAGACAATAAATAAAGTTCACGATAATCGATAAAACTGATTTTGCCGCATAAGCATGCCAGCAAGTTGTTTTTCATTTGCATTCAATTAAACTGCATTGCAGATGAACAAAAAATACCTTCAGTATGATGCATTTAGACAATCCAGCCCTGAACACTGCAAAAAATGCTTTTCTAGCTTAGATTTTTTTGTCTTGTTTCCAGCCAAAATATCTAAAAATTCTTAAATCAAGAAGGATTTTCTAGATGAGTAAAAATTACTGTCTTGTTTTCAGAAAAAAAAAAGTCAAAATTAAGTGCATTTTTGCTTGAAGCAAGCAAAATAATCTGCCAATGGGGTAAGAAAAATAATCTTGTTTTCTGTTTGAAATAAGATTATTTTTCTTACCCCATTGGCAGATTATTTTGCTTGTTCTAAGAAATAATAACTTAATTTTGACTTGTTTTTTCTGAAAATCAGACATTAATTTTTACTCGTCTAGAAAATCCTTCTTGATTTTTAGATATTTTGGTTGGAAACAAGACAAAAAATCTAAGTAAGAAAAGCATTTTTTGCAGTGCACTTAAGAAAACACATGCAAACAGAAAAAAACGACAACAAATAAAAAAAAACCTATCTTCATCAGTTTGACAACACAGGCGCTGCAAATCCTCACAACGCAAACACAAATACGGAAACGTGCTGCAAACACAAAAAAGCTCTGCAAATAGCACGGAACACAACGGAAATGTTTCAGGGGGAGCTCAAAAAGTGACGAACCCATCTGGGACCTGATTATTTGTTCAGTGGCTGTTGATCAGAGCAGAGGTGTTTTACTCTCTGAGACTCAATTTAGTCAGTTTAGAGTTTTCGAGCTACATCCAACAAACTCAGCTCAGATCTCCAGCCTGCTCTCACTCAGGTTGTTCTATCTTTTCTAACAGATCTGACTTACGGTTATTATTAAACAGACAATCAAAGCTAGGAAAAGTCCCATAGACTTTTCATTGAGGGGGATGTTAGCAATATGCTAAAACATGCTAGCAAAGTGCTAGCAACATGCTACAAAATGTGTTAAAACACGCTAGCAATGTCCTAGCAACATGCTAATAACATACTAATAATGTGTTAAATAATGCTAGCTGTTATTAACATGCTAACGGTGTGTTAAGTCATGCTAATGTAACGGAGGGGTGTGAGGGGTTACACTAACAATGTGCTAGCATCATGCTAACAACATGTTAATAATCTGTTAAATTATGCTAGTGATGTGCTAGAAACATGCTAACAATGTGCTAACAACATGCTAGCAATGTGGTAGCAACATGCTACAAAATGCCCTAGCAACACACTAATAACATGCTAATAATGTGTTAAATAATGCTAGCAATGTGTTATTAACATGCTAACATTATGTTAAATAATGCTAACAATGTGCTAGCATCATGCTAACAACATGCTAAAAATCTGTTAAATTATGCTAATAATGTGCTAGCAACATTCTAACAACATGCTAATAATGCATTCAGTTATGTTAGTAACGTGCTAGAAACATGCTAACAATGTGTTAAATAATGCTAACAGCATGTTAAAACATGCATGTTTGGCATTATTAGCAAGTTGCTAGCATGATTAGCATGTTGTTAGCATGGTTGGCATGTTACTAACATATTGTGAGCATGATTAGCATGTGGCTAGCATGATTAACAAGTTGCTAGCATGATTAGCATGTTGTTAGCATGGTTGACATGTTACTAACATATTGTGAGCATGATTAGCATGTGGCTAGCATGATTAACAAGTTGCTAGCATGATTAGCATGTTGTTAGCATGGTTGGCATGTTACTAACATGTTGTGAGCATGATTAACAAGTTGCTAGCATGATTAGCATTTTGTTAGCATGGTTGGCATGTTACTAACATGTTGTGAGCATGATTAACAAGTTGCTAGCATGATTAGCATGTTGCTAGCATGTTTCTTGCATGATTAGCATGTTGTTAGCATGTGTTTTCAGAGCAGAGGTGTTGTGGTGAACTTAAAGGTGATAGCCTGTGTTGTCAAACTGATGAAGATGTTTTTTTTTTTTTAATTTGTTGTCGTTTTTTTCTGTTTGCATGTGTTTCCTTAAGTTGCAGCGTGTTGAGCTCTCTCGGTCAACGTACTTTTGAGTGTTTCAAACTAACCTTTTTTTTTCAGTGTAAATCTATATAGGAGTGATGTATCCAATTATTTGTGAAATAAAAACAATGTATTAGTGTTTTGTCTGCACTGTTACTTGTTGGAAAAATTAGCTTGTTTGAGGAAAAGTAGTCGAGTTACTCCACAAATGATTTCCACCAGATTCAAACCAAGTTTCATAACGTCACAATATAATAAAGCAACAGTGTGAAGCTGAAAGATCACAAACACGCCTCTGGCGTTCAGCGTGAGACACACAGGTGTTGTTGTGAACCCAATCCAGACAGCAGGAAAATAACATCTACGGGTCACTAAAACACTTTTAACAGCATACGATCAGGAGTCCAGAGACTCTAAACACCATTAACAGCTTCACACGCTCTGGAGAACCACAGAAACCACTCAAACACCCCACAAATACACAGATCTGGGTCACTTCAGCTGCTCCTGATCACTAATCACACTCCAGCATCTGGATACTGGTTTCAGACATCACATTCAATTATTATTTTGTGGATTATATCACCTGAACAACATATGAAAAAAGCTAATTGACAATATTTCACTGCATATTAATGAAAATGAAAACCAAAAACATTAAAACATTATTTGATATTTGATATAAGTTACATAAAATAAGATATAAAAAAAAACTTGTTTTATAAGTTACATAAAATAAGATATAAAAAAACTTGTTTTATTTCAGCTAGCTTCCAGAACAACATATTTTATTTTCAATTAGTTTAACTTGATGTGCTGAATTAGCCAAAACTGAAAAGGAAATAAAAAAGCTAATAAAAATGACAAAAACGCAAAGCAAAATTGCCAAAATTAGACCTAAATTTAACATGAAACAAAATATATATTAATACTAAAAATAATAATAACAGAAACTAAAGTATCTCAATGATACAAAAAACACTGGATTCACCGTAAAAACAAACAAACAAACAAACAAAAAAAACAACATCAACAACTATATATATATATAAGTAATAATTAAAAACGAGTTGAAAATCAAGTAATTTCAACTAAAATTCTTACTTGGTTTTCAACTAGTTTTTAACTTTTTTTTTTTTTCATTTTAGTTGAAATGTTTTAGTTGAATTTTAAACTTTATCTGTAAGTTATACAATATTCCACAATGTACTTTTTTTTTTTTTTTTTAGAATTTTAATTGAAATTACTATATTTTCATCTAGTTTATTTCTAGTTTTTAACTTTTTTTTTATTTTTTAGAATTTTGGTTGAAATGACTTGATTAAACCTAAAAATTTAAGGCAGCAACTAAACTTAAGTTTTTAAGTTGAAATAGGTGCAGTTGTAATAGTACCTAAATAGCATATAATGCATTTAAATATTGAGCAAAACGTTGATCAAATTTCATATTTCATTTAAATCTACTCAACGGTCAACGGTTCTCACTGTTACAACAATATTATATAAATATAAGCTATATATAAAGTAAGTTGTAAAGTATGTTTTTTTATGTGGAAACATTCGGTATCAAAAACTTGAATACATCAATAAATAAAGTCTAAATAGATGAAGTCTAAATAGATCATAAAATACTCCAGGAACACAGGCAGAACCATTTTCCAACAATGCGTTTCACCAACACAAATGTAAAATAGCTTTCTTTATTTTTTTTTTCAACATTAGTTGCAAGAATGAAACAAAATGGATGGTAAATCCAAAGAAATACAGTAAAAGGAAGCATTATTGTATATTGATTGAGTATGATGACTGAACGGCCGTTACAGGACATCAGATCAGCCATATTAAACACTGAGCTCCAGTAACTAAACCTCACTTCATCTGCATTGTTCAAGATACTGTAAATGTTCATAAGAGACAGTCATAAAGCCCTTCTGAAGATGACGCATCCTTTAGATCAGCTCCAGTGTGAAGCACTAAAACATGATCAACTGAGAAACACTGAGATACAGAGGCATGCGAAAGTTTGCAGAATCTGTGAAAATGTAAATGATTTTAACAAAATATGATTATGATTGATAAATGTGACTTAATGGCTTATCACTTTTGACCAACAGGTGGTGCTGTTATCAAATCGACGTGGTGTGTTTAGTGTGAGGTGACAAAGGCACACACAAAGTTTGGCGTCAGTATGTCAAAGCGTTCAACCAACTGTGGCATAAGTGGTATCTATGTTGTCAGCATGACCCAAGGAACGTTTTGAGACTACTTTCATTACAATAGGCTAATGCAGTCAACAGTTATTAGCATTTTTGAAAGTTTCATAATTAATGCTTAATGAATGGTTTATTACTCTTGACCAATAGGTGGCGCTGCTACCAAATTGATGTGGTGTGATCAGTGTGAGGTGACCATGTCACATACAAAATTTGGTGCAAATATCTCAAAGCTTTGCAGAGATACAGCCTCAGATGCACTTTGGCATCCTTCCAGCAAATTTGGTGAGGCGTTAAACGAAAACCATTTCGTATATCAACACGAAATCCACAACATTTTGTTAGCATGGTCTGAAGATGATCCAAGTCAAGTTTAGTGAAATTCAGACCAACGGTCTAGGGAGAGTTCGAAAAAGTAGGTTTTCAACATAAATCAAATGGCAGACAGGACGTTCAGCCATAATTGGTATCTATGTTGTGAGCATGACCCAAGGAAAATTTTGAGACTACTTTCATTACAATGGGCTAATGCAGTCAACAGTTAATGAACGGTTTATTACTCTTGACCAATAGGTGGCGCTATTACCAAATTGATGTGGTGTAATCAGTGTCAGGTGACAATGCCACATACAACATTTGGTGCAAATATCTCAAAGCTTTGCGGAGATACAGCTTCAGACGCACTTTGGCATCCTTACAGCAAATTGGGTGAGGCGTTAAACGAAAACCATTTTGTATATCGACACAAAATCCATAAAATTTTGTCAGCATGGTCTGAAGATGATCCAAGTCAAGGTTGGTCAAAATCAGACCAACGGTCTAGGGGGAGTTTGAAAAACTAGGTTTTCAACATTAATTAAAATGTTTTATAAGATTTGTGGCCAAACCATTCAATAGTTATAAAAAAAATGCCATTTTCAGTATCTCCTGACCACTAGGTGGCACTGTACCAAAACACTGCAGGTAGCCTCAGGTCATGCTTGTTATTACACACACCAAGTTTGGTCTCAATACGTCAAACCGTTGCGGAGATATTGCCTCAAAACCATTTTTGTGTGCTTTTCGTGGAATTCGTTTGTGCGTTATTCGAAAACTGTTCGACTAATCAACTTGAATTCCATAAGTTTTTGCCAGCATGGTCTGAAGATGATCTGAGCCAATTTTGGTGAAAATCAGACCAACCGTCTAGGAAGAGTTCAAAAAAGTAGATTTTTCAAACAATTAAAAATAGAATAAAACCTAAACCTAACGATTTTTAAATTTTTCATGTTCATTCGACTCTGCATCAGCAAAGGATTCAGAGGAAAAACTTTTCTGATTCTGTGCCTTATGGTTCAAAAGTTATTATCATAAACATGAGTGAAACTTTGGACAAGTCGTGGCACTGGAGAGTTTGAGATAGAGACTCGAAATTTGCTATAGTGACATTTTAGACGGTCCTCTATTCGTGTGCCAAATTTCCCGCATAGCAGTTCAATGGATTGCCATAGACTCAAGAGCGGAAGAAATGGAAAAAGAAGATGAAGAACACCAACGGATCTTTCGTATTTTGTTAAAACTATTCATATTTTCACAGATTCTACAAGGGGTTCCCAAACTTTTGCATGCCACTGTATATAAGAGACATTCTGGAAGGTCAGACATCTAAGTTTATTCTCTGATCAACATTTTCTTTTGCTGTTGTTCACTGGAACAGCTGAGACAAACTCTTATGGTCATTAAGCATTTTGTATCAAAGTGCTTTTTCTGTAGTTACTGTAAAATGTAAAATAACTTCTCAATTTTCTCAAATATTAAAAGGGGTTAAACACAAGATCAATAAAAACTTGGATAGTTTTTCGCTGATCAGATACGTTTTTTGGTTGAAAATTATTGTTGCACTGCAAAAATTGTTTTTGTCTTGTTTCCAGCTAAAATATCTAAAAAATTTAATCCCAGAAGGATTTTCTAGATGAGTAAAAATTATTGTCTTGTTTTCAGAAAAAAAAAAAAAACAAGTTAAAATTGAGTGAAACAAGCAAAATAATCTTGTTTTCGGTTTTGCTTGTTTCACTCAATTTTAACTTTTTTTTTTTTTTTTTTCTGAAAACAAGACAATAATTTTTAAGCAAAAACCCACTTCATTTTGACTTGTTTTTTTCTGAAAAGAAAATAATTTTTACTTGTCTAGAAAATCCTTTTTGATTTAAGAATCTTTAGATATTTTGGCTGGAAACAAGACAAAAAAACTCTAAGTAAGAAAAGCATTTTTTAAAGTACATGACTGTTTTGGTCTGAAAAAACGTGATAGAAGTGTTCAGTTAAGCCAAAAGTTACTCTATCAATATTGTATCCTGGTATTTGAGCTGGGCGATACAATTATCTCAATATTTTTTCAGACAATATTCAATATATAAATGTTTAAACATAAAAGTAAACAAAGCAGGTCTGCAACAGTTTCTCACTAAATGAGCACAAAGAAAAATTATACTGCATCATTTTCATTTATGCACACCAACAATACAGAATAATAACAGCAATATCTACAGGACATATTTTAATCTATGAAAAGGACTTTAACGCAACTTTTGAATTGGACAGTTTGAAGTAATTCACTTGAATGAATCACATGCAAACACTAAATAAAACACTGCAACGTTAGTATTTTTATCTTCTTGTTTCTAGTCAAAATATCTAAAAAGTCTTAAGTTAAAATGCATTTACTAGATAAGCAAAATGACATAAGATATTTAACCATGTTTTAAGCAAAATGCGCTTAATTTAGTACAAGAAACAAGTAAAATACACTTAAAACAAGATAATTGTACTTATTTGAAGCAAACTGCATTTAATAATTTTTTTCCCCCCTGTGGAAACAAGACTAAATATCTGTCATTTTGCTTATTTAGTAAATGCATCTTAATCTAAGAATTCTTGGATATTTAACTAGAAACCGACAAAAATATCTAACACAAGCTTTTATAACACAATACTCACAATGTTGGCTCATTTTCACCTGTGTATCATCACAAATGCATTCAATACATCGCCCAGCTCTAAACAGAAGACAAATGACATCTATAACTTCAAATAATGCTAACATGAGCTCTCACACTGCAAAAAATGATTTTCTTCCTTAGTATATTGTCTTGTTTTCTAGTATAAATATCTAAGAGTTCTTGTATCAGGATGCATTTACTTGACAATTAAAATGACTTGATATTTTCTTGTTTTCTGAAAACAAATATCCAAATTTTGTTAGTTTTTGCTTAAAACAAGATAAAATATCTGCCAATGTGGTAAGAAAAATAATCTTAAATAAAAGGCTAATCAAGATTATTTTTCTTACCACATTGGCAGATATTTTTGCTTGTTTTAAGCAAAAACTAACAAAATGTTTAATAGAAAACAAGACATAAGTCAATTTACTTGCCCTGTAAATGCAAAAAATGATATTCTTCTTCAGTATTTTTGTCTTGTTTTCTAGTTTAAATATCTAAGAATTCTTGAATCGGGATGCATTTACAAATACAATGACTTAGGTTGATTTTCTTACCCCATTGACAGCTAGTTTTGCTTGTTTTAAGCAAAAACTAACACAATTTGGATATATTAATAATATTATTTTTTAGAAAACAAGACATAATATCTTAAGTCATTTTACTTGTCCAATAAATGCATCCTGATTCAAGAATTCTTAGATATTTATAGAAAACAAGACAAAAATACTAAGTAAGAAAATTGTTTTTGCAGTGCCGGGCAAGTAAAATGACTTATCTTGCTTTCAAAAAAAAAAAAAAAAAAAAAAAAAAAAAAAGACCTAAATGTTGTTAATTTTTGCTTAAAACAAGCAAAAATATCGGTTAGCGGGGAAAGAAAAATAATCTTGTTTAGCCTTTGATTTAAGATTATTTTTCTTACCACATTGGCAGATATGTTTGTTTGTTTTAAGCAAAAACAAACAAAATTTGGAAATTATTTTTTCAGAGAAAAAGACATATCTTTAATCAAAGGCTAAAGAAGATTATTTTTCTTGCCCCATTGGCAGATTTTGCTTGTTTTAGGCAAAAACTAACAACATTTGGGTAATTTTTTTAAGAAAACAAGACATAATATCTTAAATAATTTTATTTGTCCTGTAAATGCATCCTGATTCATCCCGAAGAATTCTTAGATATTTATACTAGGAAACAATACAAAAATACTAAGGAAGAAAATCATTTTTTTGCAGTGCACGTAGTGTACGTTCACACAGAAACAAGCTAAGATGCCTTTAGCCCTTAATGTCATTTGTATTGGTTTCTTTCCTTCATTTTTACATCTTTGTCTGACTGTGATTCATTAGATGGCTGATTTCTGGAGTCCTGCAACGAGCGTCAGTCATCATACTGTGAATGAATCTTTTACATCGTGTAGTGACTCAGTTTTGAGCTATGGTACACTGGATATACCAGCACACATATGTGTCATGTCCTCCGGTAAAACCAGGACAAGAATCACCGCCTCGTTCTTTAACCGCCTGCTGATTCACTGAGAGCTCACAAATTGAAGGTTGTTTTTGGGCTCAAGGAAGGAAATTGTACATTACGGGCCAGGACTTCATGACCGGCGCTCTTAACCTCTTGTTGTTCATCACTAATGTAATCCGACAACACGGCGAGCGATGAATATCAAACATGTCCATTATAAAACACACTACTCAGGTACTGATACATCTCTGTGACAATTCAAGAGAATAAAAGGCCTTACGCATGTCTAGATCATCATCCAAGATCTGGATGAGTTTGTTCGTTTATCAGATTTGCAGAAATGTGTCAATCCATCACTTGCTCACCAATGGATGTGAATGGGTGCCGTCAGAATGAGAGCTGATAAAAACATCACAATAATCCACACCACTCCAGTCCATCAGTTAACATCTTGAGAAGACAAAACACGAAACAAATCCATCAAGACATTTTTAATTTTTATTAACTATTCTGATGTTTTTATAAGATGTTTGGATTCATATTCTGACGGCACCCATTCACATCCATTGGGGAGAAAGTGATGGAATGACACATTTCTACAAATTTGATAAACAAACAAACTCATCCTGATCTTGGATCACTAATGATTTGATTGATGCTTTTTAATAGCAAGAGAAATGTGTCATTCCATCACTGTTTCACCAATGGATGTGAATGGGTGCCGTCAGAATGAGAGTCCAAACAGCTGATAAAAACAATTTAATAATCCACAAGTAATCCACACCACTCCAGTCCATCAGTTAACATCCGGAGAAGACAAAAGCTGAAACAAATCCATCAAGACCTTTTTTTACTCAAAAAGGAGTCCATAGCCCACAATAACGCTTTGTCCAGTGAAAAAGTGGTCTGGTCTGAATCAGGAGAGAAATCTGCACAGATCAGGCACTGCACTGCAAAACTAATTTTCTTCTTTAGTATTTTTGTCTTGTTTCTGAATATACATATCTAAGAATTCTTGAATCAGGATGCATTTACTGAACAAGTAAAATAAATTGAGATATTATGTTGTTTTCTGAAAAAAAAAAGCCCAAATTTGTTAGTGTTTGCTTAAAACAAGCATGATTTTTTGCAGTGTGTTTACAAACCAAAATAGTTCTAAATTGAGATATTAATTATAGATTAATGTCTCAAGATGTTAACTGATGGACTGGAGTGGTGTGGATTACTTATGGATTATTGTGATGTTTTTATCAGCTGTTTGGACTCTCATTCTGACGGCACCCATTCACATCCATTGGTGAGCAAGTGATGGAACGACACATTTCCACAAATCTGATGAAGAAATCTGCACAGAACGCCTAAACAGCTGTAAACAAATATGTGGCTAGATTTTGATGTGAGAAACAACAGTAGATGGGCTTTGTTACTCTGTCATGAATAAAAAATGTCTTAATGATGGATTTGTTTGAGCATTTGTCGATCTTCTCAGGATGTCAACTGATGGACTGGAGTGGTGTGGATTACTTGTGGATTATTGTGATGTTTTTATCAGCTCTCATTGTGACGGCACCCATTCACTTCAGTGGTCTATTTTAATGCTACTTATTTTCTAAACCATGCGCTTTAATTCCACATGGGTTTTGCAGGAGGACGCTCACATATGTGATGTTTATAAATGGTTGAATTCTAAATGTTGTGCTTCCTTTGACTCGTACATAAAACATCTCATATAAATCTCAATGAACAGAGCTTCTTTACATATACAAGTTGTACAGTTACCAAACCGGCATTTTCTGCCCGTTTTTGATATTTTCAGCAATGCAAGGGAGACGACGAGAAATAAAGACAGTAAAGTCGGAACATTTCAACGTAAATCAGAAGAAACGAGACACAGCTTCTTGTCAAAACATTTTCATAACACGTTTTTTTTTTACAACACCCTTTTTAAAAAGAGGCCGGTCGAACGCTTCACCGATTTCACAGTTTTTGTGTGTAAAAGCTGAGACACATTCTGGATAGAGTAATAAAATATTATTATAATTATGAATATTCTGTTTTTTTTTTTCTCTCAGAATGCACATTGTTCGGTATATAAATGACAGCGGCGTGACAGTTCGGGATGGAGAGCGTGACATTCAGCGTCCTACAGCAGCCAGACAGCGTGCGTTCGTGGTCGTTCGCAGTCGTTCGCAGTCGTTCGCAGTCGTCCCGTCGTGGCGGTCACAGTCGTGCGCTCCAGCACTTGAGGGGCGATAGAAATGAGTATAAAATAGCCCATTGGAGATGTTAGAAACATGGACGTTTGGTGTTGATGGCCAGGCTAACGGATCGGTTTTTAACCTGAAGGCACTTCTTTTTTTTAATGGCAGAAACTCTGTCACTCAACCGGTGCTGGGAACGACGACAAACCAAGTCTTTCACCGTCCAACCGCCCCAAAAACGCAAGGTTCTCCTCTTGGGAACCTGAGCACAGTGTTGTGAAAACAGGCTGCTACTGGAGTCGGGGAATAAAGCGAAACGAGGTCCTCTTTTATTTGCGTTTAAAGCACCAATCCAAACCAAATCCAGAACATATCAAGAGAAAGTCAAATAGAGGATGAGATGTTTCATTGATTGTACTCCAAAGCACCAGAAAATAATATCTCAAGATGGGGGGAAAAAAAGGTGGCTCTTTCGGTTAAATCCAGATTACGAAGTAGTCGTTGTGCTTTTCAGGTCAATGTTCAAACCCTCGGCTAGTTCCAGACGTCGGAGCATCTCAGAATAGAATGTTTGTTTGTTTGTTTATTTATTTTTAAGCATTAGTTATTACTTTTCTGTTTGTAGTCGTTTCATTCCGCGTGGATCCGGTGTTGTGCCTTCTCAGCGATCCGAAAGCATGAATCTTTGGTGATTAAATATTGAGGGACGCGTCTGGAGTCTTTTCTCATGTGGAGCGTCACCTCTGACCAATGAATACGGTAAAAAAGAGCATGACGCTCAATGGCCATATACTGGAGATGCTGTTTGCAGCTGCTCCTCTGATCGCTGTGGGGAAAAACAGAGAGAAAGAGGTTAAAGTCAAAGTCTGAACTCTCAATCCCGTAGCACTAACCATTCTATGACCGTAATATTTTAGACTCTGCTACAGTTAAAGTCTGAACTCAACCCCGTCACATTAATATGTCCACATACTACATCAGAAACTGCACTGCTCTTCAAAATATCTTTTGTTGTGCTTAACAGAAATTAGAAACTCATACAGGTTTGGAATGACATAATGGTGAGTAGATGATGACAGACTTTTCATTATTGGGGGAACTGTCCCTTTAAATCTTGCCACCAACCTGCCAAAATAAACGCTGGCTGATTTTAAGTTTGAAAATTCATATAAAATAAGTAAATACACACAAACATATAAAAACATACAAAAAAGAGTAAATATTAGCATTGCATTTTTTGTGTACAATTGCACTTTTTATTTTTAAATACAATAGCATTGTTGCATTTTATTTATTATTTTTGTTTATTTTATTAAAAAACAAACTAAATAAAATAAAGTGCATTAATACTATAATGACAATTATTAATTATTTATTTTTATAAGTATATTTAATGGGTGCATTCAATGGATGCTCTCATCAGAACCAGAATGAAAAACTTATGTGCATCCTTGTTCATTTAATACCAGTTAATACCTACTAGACTCAGTAAAGAGCACCTAAAAACGTCTTTGTAATATTTTTCACAAATACTGTACGGTTGTTCAGAAATGTCTGAATTATTTCTCTGAATCATAATCATCCTCCAGTGCATATTATTACTGTAGCATTCTCATTTTCTAGATATCCACAATCTCACGCCGAGATCGATACGAAACATCTCTTCACAGTCACGCAGCTTTAAATATTAATAATAGAAACCCTGATGCCAAATAATAATGATTAACACATAACTTCACTACATGATTACAACTGTAGTTGGGCTCCGGAAGGAAGGTTTTTCATTTGTTTTCTGCGTTTCGCTCTCACCGTCGCTCTCTTGTCAATTCCAGCCCATTACCTGCCCTCATTTCTGTCTTTCTCGTTGTTTGTTCTCGTGTAATTACCGAGCTCTCTTGGACAAAATTGTGCTGCATGCAATTACAGCCTGGTTACCGTGGAGATGCACATTTGATACATACGATTGGACGGAGGGTCAGGACACTCCCCCTCTTCAAGCGTGACATCATCGATGGCAATGTCCCCCTCGATCCCGGGACCGCGGACGCCCTCGAATATCACCTGTGTGATGGAAAAATAGCACTAAATAAATAAAGCTCGTCTCAAGAGCCTCTTCTGGACTCGCTGAGGCTGTGCTGTAAGTGTGTTTTCAAAACACAGCATGACCTTGAGCCACTTACTGCTTCAAACAAAACATTTAGGATATAATGTTACATTAAAACATAAAAAAGTATCTTTTGCTCACCAAGACTGCATTCATTTGATGAAAAATAGAGTAAAAATTGTGAAATAGTTTTGTAATTCAAAGCAGCTGTTTTCAATATGAACATCTGCTAAAATGTAATTACTTTTGATGATCAAATCTGAATTTTCAGCATCATTGCTTTAGTTTTCAGTGTCACAGGAACCTTCAGAAATGATTCTAATATGCTGATTTGCTCCTTAAAGGGGAAAGTTTGAGATTTGGTGCTTTTTGGTGTTTCATAAAGTGTTTTTTCAGACTAGTGAAAAGAAAACACCCAAAAACCACTGTTGAGTGTTTCTTTTATAGCACTTTATCTATTTGTGTCAATAGATTTCAATTACAATGCATATTTTTAAAGGCCATTTTCTCAAAATGAGTTTTTTCTCGTACACTGAGCTTTAAATCTCCACTTCAGAAGCACTTACACACACAAAACATTAAATATTTATTCCTGTCAATATCCTGAAGGTTTTTAGAGAGGGATTTGTTTATATATAATTTCCTTATTATTTTATTTTATTTATTTTTGTACTAGGAATGTATGCAAATTAGCGCATATTTCCTTAAATAATGGCTCATTTGCATATTTAAACCTAACATTTTTTTTAATGCAAATAATTGTGCAATTATCAAAGTAATCAATCACCTGGGTAAGTAAGACTATTAGTTATTTCTTTTTTAAATTTATCAACGCACCTGCGGTGTCTCACCTTATGAAACATTTCTGATTATTATCTATTTTGAAAAAAGTTGAACTGCACAATATTTTTGTGGAAACTGTCATACATTTTTTTTTAGGATTTACAGATGAATAGAAAGTAAAAAAAACAGCATTTATTTGAAATATAAATCTTTTGTGACATTTTAAACATCTTTACTGTTACTTTTGATCAATTTAATGCATCTTCACTGAATAAAAACATCAATTAATATTCAAAACGGAGCTCAAATATCTTATAAATGCTGAATGAATGTGAATGTCTCCGTGTGATCTGTACAGTTCGCTCACCTGGAAGGAGGCAGTAGGATGGATGCTAATTTTGGCTTGTCTCCATCGGTCCCCTTGGTTCCCGCTGAGAGACCAGACTGGACCGGCATCTGAAGTCGACTGACCTTTCTGCTTCACAAATGCATTCAGAGTGCCTGCGGGAAAAATACAGTCAAATAATTTAACTGCTGACCCCCACAATGCCGTCCGTCAGAAGAATTGAAGAGTCTCTCAACCTTAATTCAGGTACAGTATAAACGCATTCTGCTGGCAGAGGACTGTACTTGGTTTCTACCTGGTTGAAGCTGTAGGTTAGTTCATTAACAATCAGGTTTGCTTTGGGTGCTTCGGAAAGGTGTGTGCAAATCTTAAGGCATGACTTATCTCATATTTTTAATGGATTGGTCAGTTTTGAGGTCTATTTTGCTTTTTTCAGACTAGTGAAATTCCAATCCATATCTTTAAAAGTTTGTTTCCCCACTTCAGCAGCACTTGCACACATTAAAACTTACAGTTTTATTCATATAAGATTTACATTTTTATTTTCCTAACATTTTATTCCTAAAACATGGTGGAAATTTACTTGTTTTCTGTCTGTTTACAGTATCTTCTGATAAAAAGAGAAATCCAAAATCCCCTCTGTAAAAACATTAAACTCTAATATGACAACAAAATCAAACAAGAATTCTGAACCAATGTTCAGACTAATGGAATGAAGACATTCAAAAATGCATTTTATTTTATCAGTTTGCATCTTTTTTAATTATAATGCATATCTTTAAAAGGTTTTTCCTCCACTTTAGCAACACTTACATACACCAAAACTTAGAGTTTTATTCTTATCTATATTCTGAAGATTTTTACTGAACGGTTTAATATATCATTCCCTTGATATATATTTATAATGTTATTCTTAAAACATTGTAAAAATGCATAGTTTCCTCTTCCTCTCTGTAAAAATCTTAAACCTTAATAAGACAACAAAATCAAACAAGAATTCTAAACCAAAGTTCAGACTAGTGGAAAGATGGCATTCAAAAATACATTGCATGTTATTTGCGTCTGTAGATTTCAATTACAAAGCATTTCTTTAAAAGATTTTTCCTCCATTTCAGCAACACTTACACTCACCTAAACTTAGAGTTTTATTCCTATCTATATTCTAAATAATTTTACTGAAGGCTTTGTTAATATATCATTCCCTTGATATATATTTAAAATGTTTCTAAAACATGGTGAAAATGCATTTATTTTCTGTCTGTTTACAGTATTTTTTGATAAAAAGAGAAATCCAAAATCCCCTCTGTAAAAACATTAAACTCTAATAGGACAACAAAATCAAACAAGAATTCTGAACCAATGTTCAGACTAATGGAATGAAGACATTCAAAAATGCATTTTATTTCATCAGTTTGCATGTTTTTTAATTATAACGCATATCTTTAAAAGGTTTTTCCTCCACTTTAGCAACACTTACATACACCAAAACTTACAGTTTTATTCTTATCTATATTCTGAAGATTTTTACTGAACGGTTTGTTAATATATCATTCCCTTGATATATATTTATAATGTTATTCCTAAAACATCGTAAAAACGCATAGTTTCCTCTTCCTCTCTGTAAAAATCTTAAACCTTAATAAGACAACAAAATCAAACAAGAATTCTGAACCAAAGTTCAGACTAGTGGAAAGATAGCATTCAAAAAGACATTGCATGTTATTTGCGTCTGTAGATTTCAATTACAAAGCATTTCTTTAAAAGATTTTTCCTCCATTTCAGCAACACTTACACTCACCTAAACTTAGAGTTTTATTCCTATCTATATTCTAAATAATTTTACTGAAGGGTTTGTTAATATATCATTCCCTTGATAAATATTTAAAATGTTTCTAAAACATGGTGAAAATGCATTTGTTTTCTGTCTGTTGACAGTATTTTCTGATTTATGTTATAAAAAGAGAAATCCAAAATCTCCTCTGGAAAAACCTTAAACTCTAATATGACAACAAAATCAAACAAGAATTCTGAACCAATGTTAAAACTAGTGGGAAGAAGACATTCAAAAATGCATTTTATTTTATCAGTTTGCATCTTTTTTATTTATAATGCATATCTTTAAAAGGTTTTTCCTCCACTTTAGCAACACTTACATACACCAAAACTTAGAGTTTTATTCTTATCTATATTCTGAAGATTTTTACTGAACGGTTTGTTAATATATCATTCCCTTGATATATATTTATAATGTTATTCTTAAAACATTGTAAAAATGCATAGTTTCCTCTTCCTCATCTTCTCTGTAAAAATCTTAAACCTTAATAAGACAACAAAATCAAACAAGAATTCTAAACCAAAGTTCAGACTAGTGGAAAGATAGCATTCAAAAAGACATTGCATGTTATTTGCATCTGCAGATTTCAATTACAAAGCATTTCTTTAAAAGATTTTTCCTCCATTTCAGCAACACTTACACTCACCTAAACTTAGAGTTTTATTCCTATCTATATTCTAAATAATTTTACTGAAGGGTTTGTTAATATATCATTCCCTTGATATATATTTAAAATGTTTCTAAAACATGGTGAAAATGCATTTGTTTTCTGTCTGTTGACAGTATTTTTTGATTTATGTTATAAAAAGAGAAATCCAAAATCCCCTCTGTAAAAACATTAAACTCTAATATGACAACAAAACCAAACAAGAATTCTGAACCAATGTTCAGACTAATGGAATGAAGACATTCAAAAATGCATTTTATTTTATCAGTTTGCATCTTTTTTAATTATAATGCATATCTTTAAAAGGTTTTTCCTCCACTTTAGCAACACTTACATACACCAAAACTTACAGTTTTATTCTTATCTATATTCTGAAGATTTTTACTGAACGGTTTGTTAATATATCATTCCCTTGATATATATTTATAATGTTATTCCTAAAACATCGTAAAAACGCATAGTTTCCTCTTCCTCTCTGTAAAAATCTTAAACCTTAATAAGACAACAAAATCAAACAAGAATTCTAAACCAAAGTTCAGACTAGTGGAAAGATAGCATTCAAAAAGACATTGCATGTTATTTGCGTCTGCAGATTTCAATTACAAAGCATTTCTTTAAAAGATTTTTCCTCCATTTCAGCAATACTTACACTCACCTAAACTTAGAGTTTTATTCCTATCTATATTCTAAATAATTTTACTGAAGGGTTTGTTAATATATCATTCCCTTGATATATATTTAAAATGTTTCTAAAACATGGTGAAAATGCATTTGTTTTCTGTCTGTTGACAGTAATTTTTTGATTTATGTTATAAAAAGAGAAATCCAAAATCTCCTCTGGAAAAATCTTAAACTCTAATATGACAACAAAATCGAACAAGAATTCTGAACCAATGTTAAAACTAGTGGGAAGTAGACATATTTAAAACACTGCGTTTTATCTATTTGCGTCTGTAGATTTTAATTACAAAGCATATCTTTTAAAAGGTTTTTCCTCCACTTCAGCAACACTTACATACTCAAAAACTTACAGTTTTATTCTTATTTATATTCTGAAGATTTTTACTAAAGGATTTGTTAATATACCATTCCATTGATATATAGTTAAAATGTTAATCACAAAACATGGTAAAAAAAAGTTGTTTTTCTATCTGTTGTCAGTGTTTTCTGATTTATGGAGTGATAAAAAAGAAATCCAAAATACCCTCTGTAAAAACCTTAAACTCTAACATGACAACAAAATCAAAACAGAATTCTGAACCAATGTTAAAACTAGTGGGAAGAAGACATTCAAAACACATTGCATTTTATCTGTTTGCATCTTTAGATTTTAATTACAATGCATGTCTTTAAAAGGATTTTTCTCCATTTCAGCAACTCTTACATACAACAAAACTTAGAGTTTTATTCTTATCTATATTCTGAAGATTTTTACTGAAGGGTTTGTTAATATTTTATTGGCTTGATATATAATTAAAATGTTTCTAAAACATGGTGGAAATGCACTTGTTTTTTGTCTGTTGACAGTATTTTCTGATTTATGGAATGATAAAAAAACCTAATATGACAACAAAATCAAACAAGAATTCTGAACCAATGTTCAGACAAATATAATGAAGACATTCAAAACACATTGCATTTGATCTATTTGGATCTGTAGGTTTTAATTACAGTGCATATCTTTAAAAGGTTTTTCCTCCACTTCAGCAGCACTTACATAGACCAAAACTTACAGTTTTATTATTATCTGTGTTCTTAAGATTTTTACTGAAGGGTTTGTTAAAATAAAATTCCCCTGATATATACTTAAATGTATCTAAAACATGGTGAAAATGCATCTGTTGACAGTATTTTCCGATTTATGGAGTGATGAAAAGAGAAATCCAAAATCCCCTCTGGAAAAATTTTGAAACTCTAATATGTCAACAGAATCAAACAAGAATATTAAATCTGGCTTCATCCAGTGATAAATTTGATGTTTTGGAAACTATGCAAATGAGTGCATATTTAATTTAAGTTACTTTGGATAAAAGCATCTGCTAAATGATTAAATGTAAATGAAAATGTTAAGTAGATAATTACTCATCTGCATATTTAAACATAACATTTCAGAAAATTTGTAACATTTGTAACATTTGTCGTAATGTAGCCAACTGTAATTAACCAACAGAGGAAGTATAGTTATATCGATAAGTTGTCATTCGACTACATTCCCAGGTAAGAGGAAAAGTTCTCAGAATGTTCTGGCAAAGTTCTTTTAAAGTTATATACAAACATTCATGGAATGTTCATTCAAAGTTACCTGTAATAATATTCTCAGAACGTTAGCACAAAAATGTTACTTATACATCGTTCATAGGACTTTTTTTCCCCCTGAAATCTTTTATTTGAACATTCATCTAACATTTTTTTTTAAATGTTGCAACTTGTTTCAGAACATTCAGAGAACGTTTAAAGAGTAACGTTCCCATAATGTTTGCAAACTGATCAAATGGAATTTTCCATTATTATTTGCATAACCAACAAATAACATTCAGATAACTTTCGCAAAACATATTTAACATACTGGGTTCACCATTAAAGTACTGCCTTAAACAAGACATCATGGTCAGGTTTAGATAGTCAGTCTGCTTAATCTTCCTGAGTGAAACACTTGTTAAGAGGAATGAAAGTGTTTCTGCTCATGTTAATGTGAGCGATATCCTCTTATCCTCTAAATCGCCTCGTCTCTCATTACATTCCAGCAGCGCTCCACAGGGATAACCCATCTGCTTTAGAGATGAATGAGGTTTTGTGGAGGTTCTGGACGTGACCGGCTCTATCGGCATGAGGAATGCAGCTAATGTTAACACTGTGACGCTGAGTGTTTACCATGAACTCTGGGATTTAGTCTAGTAAACAAACACAAAGAGACAGAACTCTACAGAAAAACTCAAAGTAATAGTCTCAGTGAGTGCAGGTAACGCCACTTCTGTCTGTCAGTCACACATCTAATAAATGCTGCTTCACAGAGCCTGTTTTTGTCTTTTTCACAGCTGTATATTTATGCAATGTATGCTTTTTTTAAAGGATAGTACAATATTTGGTCGAGATACAACTATTTGAAAGTCTGGAATCTGAGTGGGCAAAAAAATAAAAATATTGATAAAGTCGCCTTTAAAGTTGTCCAAATGAAGTTCTTACCAATGCATATACTAATAAAAAGTTTTGATATGTTTATGGTAGGAAATGTACAAAATATCTTCATGAAACCTGATCTTTACTTAATATCCTAATGATTTTTTGTCATAAAAGAAAAATCGATAATTCTGACTCATGCAATGTATTGTTGGCTATTTGCATATAAGTAATAAGAATACTTCAGGGTTGGTATTGCTATTTACTAACAACTATCAAAATTGTTTCCGGTCACTGAAATAAAATTAGAACAAACAAATAAATTAGAACAAAAAGTACTTTAACTTTAATTAAAAATAAAGTATTGTTGTTTTGGCAACTAAGCAAAATAATTTCTTAACTACTAAAACTACATTTCTAAATTTCTAAAACCGAAATAAATAAACTCTAATAAAAACAACAATAGGACATAACAAAATTATTAACTTATACTAAAATCAAAATGAAAGAATACACTTGATAACCCCCCCCTCCCCAACAAAAAACCCAACAAATTAAGATTAGTAATGTTGCTTTGGCCACTAACTGAAATAAACTGAAACAAAATAAATAGAAGCCAAATAGAATTATATATTAAAAAAAAAAAAAAAAATCCCCAAAAACTATCAAATTGAAAACTGAAAAATTTTCAGCAATAAAAAAAACTATTTTTGACAGTTCATCAGATCAAACTAAATATGGCCAAGCGGGGTTAGTTGTCACATGGTGTAATTCTAACTTCAGCAGTAGTTTTGTGTCACTTATATGTCATATAATAGTCCTATAATGCAGGCAATTGTGTGTAATAAAAGCAAAAATGGTAGAAACATCAACAGATTCATCAAGAGTTTTTTTTAGCAGCAGTGGATCTGTGTCAGGTGAAGTGAACATGTGACACATTACTATAGAAAGTCATAGCTCTTACCGATGTGTTTGCCATACATGTGGTAGTAGAAGCTGAAGCAGTACGCCGGCGGGCTGGTGATGCTGTAGGGGTTTTTGGGGGCCACGTTGAACGTAGGGCTCAGGAGACGAGCTGTATCACCCTCTTTACGAGGTCTGGACGTCTCAATGTACATGTAGAAACCTGATAACAACACAAACACAACGAGACACGTACTTACACACAGATATATTTGCACATTCTTCCAAATTCTCAGCAAACTTCATATACATATATATATATATATATATATATATATATACACATACACACACACACACTATATATATTTAATGCTTTTTAAAGGAGACTTTTCTGCTCATCAAGGCTGTGTTTATTTGATTAAAAATACAGATAAATACTGTAATATTGTGAAATGTTAATGCAATTTAAAAAAGTTGTTTTCTATTTTAATATACTTTAAAATTTTATTTATTCCTTTGATGTAATGCTGAATTTTCAGCATCATTACATCAGTCTTCAGTGTCAAATGATCCTTCAGAAATCATTCTAATATGCTGATTTATTATTAGTGTTTGAAACAGTTGTGCTGCTTAATATTTTCTTAATATAAAGAAAAAATACTTTTATTTAGCAAGGATGTGTTAAATTGATAAAAAGTGATAGTAAAGACTTATATTGATAGGAAAGGTTCCTATTTAAAATTTTCTATTTTTTAAAACTAAATTACTAAATATACTAAAAATAGACTAAAAATAGGTTTAGAAAATAAATGTACAAAAAATAATGAATGCTAAATAAAATGATAAAAAACAACATCTAATAAAAATGACAAATGCACATAAAATGACTGAAACTTTAAAACACACTAAAGCTAAAATAAAAGAAAAAAAGAAAAAATATATATAGTAATGCTAACTAACTGAAATAAAATTGCTAAAACTAAATTACTAAAACTGAAACAACAAAATTAAAAAACAAATAGAATTATGCAAAAACAAATAACTAGAAAAATGACAAATTTACATAACTCAATTCTTAAAGTAAAGATTTCTATTTGGAACAAATGTTGTTCTTTTTCAATTTTTATTAATCAAAGAATTCTGAAAAAGTATCACCAAACAAAATATTAAGCAACACAACTGTTTCCAACATTGAGGTTAAGTTATAAATCAGTATATTAGAATGATTTCTGAAGCATTACGTGACACTGAAAACTGGAGTATTGATGCTGAAAATGTAGCTTTGCATCACAGAAATAAATTATATTTTTAGGTGCATTAAAATAAAACATGTTATTTTGAATTGCAATAATATTTCATAATATCACTTTTTTTCCCTGTATTTTTGATCAAATAAATGGATGCAAAAAATATTTTTTTAAACTTTCTGATTCCATAAATCAACTGATTCATAAATGATTTATTACCATAGATGAATGATTTATCACTCGGTGTCAAAGTGAAGCGGATGTGTTTCCCAGCATTCCTCTCATTTCTATTGTAATGTGCGTCACGTTGAACGGCGCCGATGATTGTTCTTCAGATCGTGGTCTCATTGAAAGGTGGGCCGTGAAAAAGCCCTCCAGCCAAAATCAAACAGCGTTTCCTCTCCTGAATGAGATGAGTGCTAATTAAAGTCTCTATAGGACTCTTGAGGAGAATGAAACGCCGGACAGTCAGGAGTCATCAGGGTGATTAAAGCCAATGTATTATTTACACGTTAGCGGCGCTCCTTCCCACCGGAGCCTCCTGTCATCAAACGCGGCTCATGGCTTCATCCGCAGAGGACTTGGTCTCGGTTTGGGAACAGACAGCCCTTATCTGAAGCTGAATTTCTTCATCCCGATGAAATCACTCTTAACTAATTGGAACTCGGCGGATACGAATGCAATTCAAGATAACTTCACAAATCAGCTCCAGGATTAAAAACCTGCTGCTCGGCTCGGAAATTCCAGTGTGTTTTACATATTTTGTGTTCAATTAACTATATAGTTTATTATAAAGTAAATATGTTTCAGGGCAGACACTGCAGGCAAAAACGCAGTTTTTCATGGACTTATCAAGTTTGAGATTTTGAACTTTTAGTTTTTTTCAGACTAGTGGAAAGAAAACATCCAAAAGACACTTTTAAGTGTTTCTTTTATAGCACTTTATCTATTTGTGTCAATAGATTTCAATTACAATGCATATTTTTAAAGGATTTTTAAAGCCACAAATCTCCACTTTAGTAGCGCTTACACACTAAACTTTACATTTTTTATTACTGTCTATATCCTGAAGGTTTTTACAGAGGGATTTGTTCAGATATGATTTTCTTTTTTTTAATATACATTTTATTCGCCAAATAATGTAAATATGTATATATATATATTCTGAATTATGGCTTGACGAAATTAGAAAACCCCCTCTGTAAAATCTTTCGATCTCTAATATGTCAAATAAATTAATCAAGAACTGACCTCCTCCAGTGTTTAGATTTTTGTGCTAGAAATGCATGCAAATTAGTGCATATTTTATTAAATAATGGCTCACTTGCATATTTAAACCTAACATTTTAGAAAACTTGTAATACAAAAAATGTTTGCAATTATCAATGTAATCAATCAACTGGGTCAGTAAGGTGATAACTATTAGTTAATTTTTTTATGCTATTCACCTGCAGTGTCTCGCCTTAATATGTAAAAAAGATCATATCATATTTGTAATACATCATACCCTGTTTGGAGCCGCTGCGGTCTGTGCTGGGCCCCGTGTTGGGTGTGTATTTGGTGTCTCGTGTGGCTGCGCTGTGTCTCGTCCAGTCGAAGTCATCGTTCTTTTCTTGAGTGAACATGCAGATGGGATCTTCCTCAAAACTGCAGTGAAACTCTCCTGAGAAACAATGATAACATGGGTTATAGAGAGCGTGAACATGACAGAACATGAAATCTGTCATCATATATATATATATATATATATATATATATATATATATATAGATTATTTGATAAATTAATATTATCATATTTTTAAGGGGTTCAAGCATCAGCAATCGCAAAAATGATTGTGCAAACCAAACCATAGGTTGTAGAGACTTGAAACTTGGAGGGATGGTAGTACTCACACCCCCTACGATGTCACCAATGCTCGCCCCAATCGGCCTGACGGGGGCGCTACAGCGATCAAAAGTACGAAATCCCTCATAACTCCTAAACCCTCAGTCTCAATCCTTGGCTCATGGCAGACAAAATGCATGCCTCCATCACCCAGTTGCATTTTTTGAAAAACATATTTTTCCGAAATAGTGCTGGGTTTTTCGCCTGATCGGAACCAAACCATGCAGGAAGATTGTCTGGAGAATGAATATCAATAACTATCCAAAAAAAGTTGCACTTTCAACTAGGGCTGTGCAATTAATCGAAATTCAGTTTTGAATTTTGATTTTGGCTCCAAACAATTATGAAAATACAATTATCTAGATAAAACAATTATTGCTTCTGATTCTGCCCCCTTTGTGCGCTTTCGCTCCTTTATAAACTGGGTCACATGAAAATCAGTAACATCATGTAACGTGACTTGCATTAAAAATGGACCGTGCTTGAATTATTAATGTTTATTTGATGTCATGTTTTTAAAAGCACAAAAGAGAATTTGCACTGTTCTGTGTATGCGCTTAGAGATTAGAGATAATCTGCCAATGGGGTAAGAAAAATAATCTTGTTTTCTGTTTTTTTTTCTTCTGAAAACAAGACAATAATTTTTACTCGTCTAGAAAATCCTTCTTGATTTAAGAATTTCTGAATACTTTGGCTGGAAACAAGACAAAAAATCTAAGTAAGATTTTTTTTTGCAGTGTATAATAATTATTTCTTTATTTAATTATGTTTATTATTAATTATATTGTGTTTGTGTGTAATATACACATTGCACACATTACATTTACATATTTTCTAACTTACCGCTAATCATAACCCTAAATACAAAAGTGAAATTCAGCTAAAATCTCTTAATGACTCTTTATATTATCAGTGTAAACAGTGCTGCAGCAGCATTATCACTAACATTACATTACATCCTTATGTGACCCTGGACAACAAAACCAGTCATAAGGGTTAATGTTTTGAAATTGGGAATTATGCATCATCTGAAAGAATAAATAAACTTGTTACACTGCAAAAAATGATTTTCTTACTTAGATTTTTTGTCTTGTTTCCAGCCAAAATATCTAAAAATTCTTAAATCAAGAAGGATTTTCTGGACGAGTAAAAATTATTTTCTTGTTTTCAGAATAAACATGCCAAAATTAAGTTATTTTTTCTTAGAACAAGCAAAATAATCTGCCAATGGGGTAAGAAAAAAAATCTTATTTCAAACAGAAAACAAGATTATTTTTCTTACCCCATTGGCAGATTATTTTGCTTGTTTCAAGAAGAAACACACTTAATTTTGACTTTTTTTTTTTCTGAAAATAAGACATTAATTTTTACTCGTCTAGAAAATCCTTCTTGATTTAAGAATTTTTAGATATTTTGGCTGGAAACGAGACAAAAAATCTTAGTAAGAAAAGCATTTTTTGCAGTGTAGGATTGGGCTGAGATACAACTATTTGAAAAACTGTAATCGGAGGGTGCAAAAAAAATCTAAATATTGAGAAAATCGCTTTTAAAGTTGTCCAAATTAAGTTTTTAGCCATGCATATTACTAATAAAAAATTAAGTTTTGATATATTTATGGTTGGAGATGTACAAAATATTTTCATGGAACATGATCGTTACTTAAAATCCTAATGATTTTTGGTATAAAAGAAAAAAACCCCTGTAATTTTGACCCTATGTTTTGTGCTTCTGGTTCACATATGAACTTAACACACAGGATTGTTCTGAAGCGAGCTTCTTCATCAATGCCTGAGCGAGTAAACCATATCAGGACTGTCATTAACACCATAACACATTGAGCAGGACGATTCCAGCATCGGACTCTCTAAATGCTCCGTCCGCTGTTCTGAGGAGCGGCTGCAGTCATTGGGATTCAGCAGGAGCTGTTTGTTGATAAATATTCATTGATTTGATTGAACTCCAGCAGGAGCGGAGCAGAGCGTGACCTTCAGACGCTGGAGCTTTTCTGCTGACGGCCGGAGGAGAGACGCTCTTCACTATAGAGAATATAAACTGAGACTTTAACCTCACCACTAAAACTAACACATCCTCAAGAACACCTGAGACAAAACTAAGCACCGCACAGAGAACAGCGCAAATACTTCATATCAGATTCTTCACTCCTCAGAATAAACGATCAGCTCTAAGAAATAAAAGAAAGAAAGAAAGGAATAAATAAACAAATACTCACTCAGATGAGGATTGATGGGAGCTGTAAAGAGAAAAGATGTAAACATTCAATTAATGAACATTTTCCAAATTGACCATATAATTGACCAAAAAACCAATATGAAAAGCAAAATGAATAAATAAATACAATTACTAAATTGCAGAAATTGTTAGTAAATTTTACTAATAATTACAAAGAAACAGCAAGTTTGTTTTGACTCGTAATTTCAAAAGGACTGAAATTGTATTTTGTTGTAAAAATACTCAAATATATATATATTTTTTAATTTATGACTGAAGAATATTTTTATAGATATTTTGACATTTATTTAAAAAATTTTTTTTGTAACATTTTAACCTAATTACAAAGAAACAGTAAGTAACACTGAATGAAAATTTTATTAAAATAGTATTTTGTTGGAGTATAAAAATACTCCAATAAATTTCTGAAAAATCTTTTTTAAAGATATTTAAAGCGTGCTTAACTTTTTTTTAATAAATGTTTGTTATTTTCTTTTTATTTCCAATTTATAAAATATTTTTTTGTGTGAGGATTTATTTATTTCTTCACACACAAAATAAATAAAAAAAAAACTACACAAGAATGTGATAATTATAATGTATTTAACAACTATTTAAAATGTTTTTGTTTAAATAAATAAATAAATAATAAATATAGACAGTATTTTTTACTGCTTGTTAAATTGAAAACAGTATTTGCACTTTTTTACCATTTACAAACAGTATTTTTTACTATTTTATATTACTTTTACTATTTTTATTACACTTTTACACTACATGTAAAACATTTTTCCTAATTTGTTAAAAAATGTAATTTTTTAAAATATTTATTGTAACATTGTAACAATTACAAAGAAACAGCAAGTAACACATTGAATGAAACACGTAATTGTGAAAAACGTCTTGGTTACGTATGTAACCCTCGTTCCCTGAAGGAGGGAACGGAGACGTCACGTCGGAGACCGACGAATTGGGATATCGCTTTAGAGATACCAATCCTCTTCGTGTGTAAACTAAACGAGCCAATGCACATTGGCATGCATGATTGCATCCAGCTGTCGCTGATCACAGCGTGAGCATAAATACACAGCAGGTGCAATGCATAGACAGGATTTCGCTGAGGAGCCGAGCTTGGGTCCGGCCGCACAGCGGTGGTACAGCAGCTGAGGCGACGGGACGTGACGTCTCCGTTCCCTCCTTCAGGGAACGAGGGTTACATACGTAACCAAGACGTTCCCTCTCAGTCGGTCTCTACGACGTCACGTCGGAGACCGACGAATTGGGATCCCTAGCAAAGCGCCGCAGCTGCTGCCCCCCTCCAGTGTCCTGAGCAAGCCACCTGGCCTCCAATTTTTGCTAAGGCCAAGGGCGGATCAGAAAAGACCAGTCACTGTATAACATAGCACTACCTACTTAGTGAAGCTGGAGCACTGGGAACGTGCGGAGCTCCCACCCATCCCGCAGGAGGTTCGGAGCAATACGCATATGGCTCAATTAGGACATATGGAAGAATGGAGGTGATTGAACCCTCGTGAAGATGGTAGAAGGTTACCGGGGAAACACGGTCTCTGTGGGTACCGTGGAAGACATATGGGATTCACTTAAGTCTCTCATGTATCCTAAGCCTTCTATCGGTTCTAAAGATTCATCGAGAGAGGCCTGGCGCCTAGACGCTCCGCTACGTCTGGAGCCGAGGAAGGAGGACTCGACAGGGTCTTCATGGACACTCTGGAGAAGATAGCAAGCCGACCTGAGCCAGTGCCTCTCAGTGCTTCTACCCGTTTGAGGTGAGAACACAGGAGGAGACTGGCTCTACACGAAGGCTATAAAACCTAGCGAACGTGTTAGGGGTCGCCCAACCCGCAGCTCTACAAATGTCAGATAGCGAGGCGCCACGAGCCAGCGCCCAGGAGGATGCAATACTCCTAGTAGAGTGAGCTCGCAACCTGAGCGGGCAGGGCACGCCCTGAGCTTGATAAGCCAAGGCGATGGCATCCACTATCCAGTGTGCCATCCTCTGCTTGGAGACGGCCTTCCCCTTCTGCCGTCCTCCGTGACAAATAAAGAGCTGATCTGAGGTCCTGAAGCTTTGCGTCCGGTCGACGTAGCATCTTAATGCTCGGACGGGACAAAGCAAAGCTAGGGCTGGGTCTGCCTCCTCCGGGGGCAGCGCTTGCAGGCTCACCACTTGGTCCCTGAAGGGAGTAGTGGGAACCTTGGGCACGTAGCCAGGCCGGGGCCTCAGGGTTACCTGGGAATCTGCCGGCCCGAACTGAAGGCACGAATCGTCGACCGAAAACGCCTGCAGGTCCCCTACCCTCTTGATGGAGGCCAATGCCAGCAGGAGCAGAGTCTTCATAGAGAGATACTTCAGCTCGACTGACTGTAAAGGCTCAAAGGGGACCCGCTGTAGTGCTGTGAGCACCAGAGACAGGTCCCAAGAGGGTACGGAGGGGGGCCTAGGAGGATTTAACCTCCTGGCTCCCCTGAGAAACCTGACGACCAGGTCGTGCCTACCTACTGACCTTCCTTCAACGGGGTCATGGTTTGCAGAAATAGCGGCCACATAGACCTTAAGGGTGGAGGGTGACAGCCTACGCTCCAACCCTTGCTGCAAAAAGGTAAGCACGACTCCGACCGAGCATCTTCGGGGATCCTCATTTCTTGAGAAAGCCCATTCGACGAACAGGTTCCACTTCAAGGCGTAAGCATGTCTCGTGGATGCAGCTCTCGCCGAAGTGATGGTGTCTACCACTCCTTGGGGTAGATCACTCAGAACCTCCGCGTCCCGTCCAGGGACCAGACATGTAGTTTCCAGAGGTCTGGACGCGGGTGCCACAGGGTGCCCCGTCTCTGAGTCAGTAAATCCTTCCTCAGAGGAATCCGCCAGGGAGGGGCTGTCGCGAGGAGCATCAGTTCTGGGAACCAGGTCCGAGTAGGCCAGTAAGGCGCCACTAACAGGACCTGCTCCTCGTCCTCCCTGACCTTGCACAGTGTCTGTGCGAGAAGGCTCACTGGGGGAAACGCATACTTGCGAAGGCCCCGTGGCCAGCTGCATGCCAGGGAGTCCGTGCCGAGTGTACCCTCGGTCAGGGAGTAAAAGAGCTGGCAGTGGGACGTCTCTGGAGAAGCAAACAGGTCTACCTGAGCTTTCCCGAAACGTCTCCAGATCAGCTGGACCGACTGGGGATGGAGTCTCCACTCTCCGGGAAGCGCAGCTCGTGAGAGCTCGTCGGCTGCACGGTTGAGCAAACCCGGAATGTGAATGGCACGAAGCGACCTCAGATGCTTCTGACTCCAGAGGAGGAGAGAACGGGCGAGCTGCGACATGCGACGGGAGCGTAGACCACCTTGTCGGTTGATGTACGCAACGGTCGCAGTGTTGTCCGTACGGACCAGCACGTGTTTGCCTCGAAGGCGCCCTTTGAGACGGTTCAAGGCAAGGCGTACTGCCAGCAGCTCTAGGCAGTTGATATGCCAGTGTAGCTGGGGGCTCGTCCAAACCCCCGACACTGCCTGCCCGTTGTACGTGGCTCCCCAACCGGTGGTGGAGGCATCCGTGTGTACCACAGCGTGCCTGGAGACCTGTTCTAAGGGAACTCCTGCCCGAAGAAAAGCTAGGTCTGACCACGGGGTGAAGGTTAGGCGACAGGCCGAGGTTACTTTGACCCGGAGAGTGCCGCGCTGCCACGCTCTCCTCGGGACTCGGCCATGAAGCCAGTGCTGAAGTGGCCTCATATGGAGCAGGCCAAGCGGTAAGACTGCCGTAGCTGCTGCCATATGCCCCAGGAGCCTCTGAAACTGTTTCAGTGGGACCACTTCTCTGCTCTTGAACGTATTCAAGCAGTTCAGCACCGACTGAGCCCGCTCTTGCGTGAGGCGAGCTGTTTGGCTGACCGAGTCCAGTTCCACACCAAGAAAAGAGATCCTCTGCACGGGGGAGAGTTTGCTCTTTTCCCAGTTGACCCGAAGGCCCAAGCGGGCGAGGTGTGCCAACACCAGGTCCCTGTGTTCGCATAACTGCTCTCGAGAGTGTGCTAGTATCAGCCAGTCGTCGAGGTAGTTGAGGATACGAACGCCCTGTTCCTTGAGGGGAACAAGGGCCGCCTCCGCGACTTTCGTGAAGACACGGGGGGAGAGGGACAGCCCGAAGGGCAGGACCTTGTACTGATATGCTCTGCCTTCGAACGCGAACCGCAGAAATGGTCTGTGGCGCGGAAGGATCGAAACATGAAAGTACGCGTCCTTCAGGTCGATCGCTGCGAACCAATCCTGGGGACGAACACATCTGAGGATGTGTTTTTGTGTGAGCATTCTGAAAGGTAGCTTGTGAAGAGCTCGATTCAAGATGCGCAGGTCCAGGATCGGTCGTAAACCGCCGCTTTTCTTGGGTACTATGAAGTAGGGGCTGTAAAACCCTGTCTTCATATCGGCTAGAGGGACCGGCTCTATTGCTTTCTTCGCCAGCAAGGTAGCAATCTCTGCCCGTAGGACAGGGGCATCTGCTACTTTCACTGTAGTGAAGTGGATGCCCCTGAACCGAGGCGGACGCCGGGCGAACTGAATCGCGTAGCCGAGCCTGATGGTCCGGAGGAGCCAGCAAGACGGACTGGGAAGCCCTCTCCAGGCCCCCAGCCAACGTACAAGAGGGACCAGCGGGACCACTGACGTACCTGCGGGGGGGCAGCGAGGTGGAACGCAGGGACCCCGCTCGGGCGTCTCTATGCCGGTCCGAAGCGGGGTCAGGGTGTCTGTGTGTGGTGTGTGCAAGACATTTACCTGCGTTCTGGCAGCTGGTGCGTGAGTAGTCCGTCTTACCGCACTCTCCAACCGCCCAGCGCCATTTGCTGGCGGGAGGGGAGAGGGGGTGAAGCCCGGGGCTAACCCGTGCAACACCCGCTGTCCCCTCTGGGGACCCAGAGATAGTAGAAACTGCTCTTTTATTGAAAATTTGGGTGTCACCGACCGTGAGGCCGATGACGGGTTTCTTAAAAGAAACTTTTTTAAAGGAAACAAAAGATTCTCCGCCCGGCCCTCCTCCGGGGGAGGGAGTGGTGCGATCACCATCTCCCGAAGAGCAGCTTCCTCCATCTCTGGGTCGCCCGTCTCAGGGACGCTTGTTCTTGCGTTTCCCACTGGTCTTGGTGGGAGCCTGGACGGGCGGGGCGGCCGCCCTGGGACCGGCTCCACGGCGCCGCCGTGAAGGCTGCTGCGCAGGCTGCTGTGGAGCGGGGGCGGAGGCAGGGGGCCGCCCTCGGCGACGAGCAGACCGAGGTGCCGCCGGCGGCTGGGTGGAGGCAGCAGCGGGAGCACGCCGGGGCAGGATATGACTGATGGCCTCAGTCTGCTTCTGGGCGGCCGAAAACTGCTGGGCGAAGTTTTCGACCGCGTCGCCGAAGAGGCCGGTCTGGGACACGGGGGCATTCAGGAACCTGACCTTGTCTGCTTCCCTCATGTCGGCCAGACACAGCCAGAGATGGCGTTCCTGGACCACCATCGTGGACATCGCACGACCCAGAGACCGCGCCGTAACCTTCGTCGCTCGTAGCGCGAGGTCCGTAGCGATACGGAGTTCACGTAGAACTTCCGGGTCGTGACCACCCTCGTACAGGTCCTTCAGTGCCTGGGCCTGATGGACCTGTAACAACGCCATAGCGTGTAGGGCGGAGCCAGCAGCGCCACAAGCCGTGTAGGCACTGCCGATCAGAGCCGACGAGTGCCTACAGGCCCGGGAGGGGAGCAACGGGTTGCCCCGCCAGGTGGAAGCGGCGCCGGGACACAATTGCATCGCCACCGCACGCTCCACCGGCGGGACAGCCGCGTACCCCCGCGCTGGTCCGCCATCAAGGGTGGTGAGGGAGGACGTGCCACTGGAGCGGTTTCTGGCAGTAAAAGGTGCCATCCACGTCCCAGTAAGCTCATCATGCACCTCCGGGAAGAAGGGCACTGGGGTGGGACGCTGAGAACCAGCGCGGGCCACCCCAAGATACCAGTCATCCAGCCGAGAGGGGTCGGGACGTGATGGAGGGTTCCATTCAAGCCCTACCCTCTCGGCGGCCCGGGAAAGCATAGCCATCATCTCGGGGTCGGTATCCGGCACCGCTGACCGCCCAGTGGACGGCAGCGATCCGGAATCGTCCTCCCCCGAGAAGTCTGGCTCACCCCCCGATGCAGCGATTGACATCCGGTCGTCAGGGGGAGCCCCAAAAGTAATGAGCGGTGCCTCACGAAGAGGACCCGAACACTCTTCTGGGAGCTCCAGATGGAACGGGCTGTCGGTGGAAGGAGGAACCCCCAGCGGATCACCCGCCGGGAAATTCCCCACCGTCACCGTCAGACCAGTCAGCCCTCTGCCAGAGGTAGAGTCCCCCCGGCGTTTGCCGGGGGGAACGGTAGATCTGGGCAGAGGAACTGGCACCCCGCCCCTTTGCAGGAAGCGGAGTCTGGTCCGCAGCTCCGTGATGGACATGCCGCCGCAATGACAGCATGACTCATCCACAAACGCCGCCTGAGCGTGCTCAATACCCAGACACGTCAGACAGCGATCGTGACCATCACCTGGCGCCAGGTAACGACCGCATCCAGAAACGCACGGGTGAAACGGCATTGTGTTTCAAATGCCTCGTCTTTAAAAAGACGTTCACCCGTGATACTCTTTTAGAAACTGCTCTAATGCTGAAGCACACAGGGGAGATGGCCGCTGCGACACAGAAGGCAGGTAGTGCAATCCTTGACTGCGCGCTTTTTCCACCCACAGGAGACCACCACCGCTGACGCGCCGTACCGCCAACACCGCAGTAAGAGTTCTAGAAGAATGGCTCGTTGCGTCTCTCTCAAAGAAGATCGGCTCCGATGCGAAATGCTGTCTATGCATTGCACCTGCTGTGTATTTATGCTCACGCTGTGATCAGCGACAGCTGGATGCAATCATGCATGCCAATGTGCATTGGCTCGTTTAGTTTACACACGAAGAGGATTGGTATCTCTAAAGCGATATCCCAATTCGTCGGTCTCCGACGTGACGTCGTAGAGACCGACTGAGAGGGAACTAATGAACTTGTATTTTGCTGTAAAAATATTTAAAAGGGTACTTAACTATTTATAACTATTTGTCATTTTATTTTTATTTTATATTTATAAGCAATGTTTTGTGTGAGCATTTAATTATTTCTCACACATTACAAAATAAATAAATCAAATGTATTTACCAACTATTTATAAACATTTCATTTAAATAAATAATATAAACAGTATTTTTTACAGCTTGTAAAATAATAAACATGAAAAGAATGTTAAAAACTGTATTTTTTAATACTATTTTTATATTACTTTCAATATTTTAATATTTTATTATTTTCACACTTTTCCTAATAAAAGAATAAATATTTTAAATAACATGTAAACTGCATTTTTTCTTAATTTTAAAAACCTTTTTAACTGCATTTTTAAACATTTATTGTAACATTTACAAAAAAGTCATATTATTTGCACTATTTTAATTAACATGTTTCCGCAATTACAAAAAACCCCAAACATTTATTTTAGCACTTTTATTTATTTATTTATTTATTTAAACATTTTCCCATCTGAAGTGTGCTTTTATATAGAGCACAGTGTTCAGTCTGTTAGAGGAAGCTGAGCAAACATGTGAAAATCCACTGTAACCAAAGCAATTAGCTGCTTTAAAGGATTAGTTCACTTTCATAACAACAATGCACAGATAATGTACTCACCCCCTTGTCATCCAAGATGTTCATGTCTTTCTTTCCTCAGTCGTAAAGAAATTATGTTTTTTTGAGGAAAACATTTGAGGATTTCTCTCTTTATAATGGATATGGATGGAGCCCCGAAGTTTGAACTTCCGAAATGCAGTTTAAATGCAGCTTCAAAATGCTCTAAACGATCCCAGTCGAGGAGGAAGGGTCTTATCTAGCGAAACGATCGGTTATTTTCGAAACAAATTGACAATTTATATACTTTGTAACCTCAAATGCTCGTCTTGTCTTATCTCTGCGCAGCTCATGTGAAGTCTGTGTGATTGGGGTAAATACAGTTAGGGTACGTCTAAAAACTCCCATCTGGTTTTCTTCCCTAACTTCAAAATCGCCTTAGATCGCTGCAAAAGTACCGACATAGTGTTTACAAAGTGAACATACAAAGAAACTCAAACTCCCTTTACAAAAAAAGGTAAAAACAGCATTATAGGACGATTTTGACATTGAAGACATAAACCAGATGGGAGTTTTTAGACGTACCCTAACTGCATTTACCTGAATCACAGACTTCACATGAGCTGCGCAGAGATGAGACAAGACCAGCATTTGAGGTTACAAAGTATATAAATTGTCAATTTGTTTCGAAAATAATCGTTTCGCTAGATAAGACCCTTCCTCCTCGACTGGGATCGTTTAGAGCATTTTGAAGCTGCATTTAAACTGCATTTCGGAAGTTCAAACTTCGGGGCTCCATCCATGTCCATTATAAAGAGAGAAATCCTCAAATGTTTTCCTCAAAAAAACATAATTTCTTTACGACTGAGGAAAGAAAGACGTGAACATCTTGGATGACAAGGGGGTGAGTACATTATCTGTGCATTGTTGTCATGAAAGTGAACTACTCCTTTAATGAGTCTGACAGACAAACGCAGCTTCAGCTCTGATCTGAGATCATGTGAAACTACAGACGACATGAAACCACTTTCACAGCCGCTGTGATGGTCTTCTGCTCATCACTGACTGGCGTCTCCAGAGGAGCATGAATGCATTAGCGTCAGCGTGAGGAACTGATGTAACGCCGTGAAATGCTGGATTCTCCGACTGACAAAACCAGCCGCTCGCAGCAAACAAACCACAGACCGAGAGAAAACATCATCACAAACCACCGATGAACGCAGGAGAAAACACAAGCCTGTTACAAAACAAGGCCTTACTGAAAGGAGTCTTATTTATTAATGTCGTTTGTTTAAGAACGTAAACATATACACATATACTCATAAAAAAATTAAATAAACGTCATTTTTTTTACATTCAAATTGAAATGATTAAATATAATTATCACCTTTTCCCCTGGATTTATTCATTTAAATTAACATTAACTACATAAAAAGTTTGTCAAGAATAACTTTGAAGTTGGCTTTAGAAAGCTAAAACGGGAAGTTAGAAATAGCTTTAAAAGCAAGGAGTTTGAAGGTTTTCAGTTGAAGTAGTTTTTAAAGATTTCATAGACAGCATGCTAGCATGTTACTAACATGATTAACATGTAACTAGCGTTTTGTTATAATGATTAGCAAGTTACTAGCATGTTTCTAGCATGATTAACAAGTTAATAGCATATTATTAGCATGTCGTTAGCATGATTAAAATGTTGCTAGCATGATTATCAAGTTACTAGCATGTCGTTAGTGTGATTCTAGCATGATTAACGAGTTACTAGCATTTTGTTAGCATGTCGTTAGCATGATTATCATGTTGCTAGCATAAATAACATGTTACCAACATGTTGTTAACATGTTTCTAGCATGATTATCAAGTTACTAGCATTTTGTTAGCATGACTCCAGCATGATTAGCAAGCTACTAGCACGTCGTTAGCATGGTTTTATCATGGTTTGCATGTTACTAGCATTTTGCTAACATGTTTATCATGTTGTTACCATGGTTATCAAGTTACTAGCATGTTAGTATGATTCTAGCATGATTAACAAGCTACTAACATGATTTTACCATGATTAGCATGTTACTGGCATATTTAGCATGTTTCTAGCATGTTGTTAGCATGGTTATAAAATTACTATCATGTTGTCAGTATGATTCTAGCATGATTAGCATGTAACTAACATGTTACCATGATTATCAAGTTGCTAACATGTTAGTATGATTCTAGCATGATTAGCAAGCTAGCATGTTGCTAGCATTATTCTAGCATGATTAGCATTTTACTAGCATGTTTCTGGCATGATTAACATGTTACTAGCATGTGGTAAACGTGATTCTATTGTTAAAAGCATGTTTCTAGCATGATTAAGCTACTGTCATGCTGTTAATGTGATTCTATCATGATTAGCATGTTGTTAACATGTTTAACATTTTACTAACATGTTAGCATGATTTGTGAATCACTAGCATGTTGTTAACATGATTCCAGCATGGTTAACATGTTTCTAGCATGATTAGCATGTTGTTAGCATGTTTTTAGCATGATTAGCATGTCACTAGCATGCTGTTAGTATGATTCTAGCATTATTTGCAAGTTACTAGCAAAGCATGATTAGCATGTTTCTAGCATTATTAGTATGTTACCTGCATGTTAGCATGTTTTCAGCACGATTAGCTTGTTACTAGCATATTAGCCTGTTCCTAGCATGATTAGCAAGCTACTAGCATGTTGCTAGTTGCTAGGCTTGTTTAGTGATAGATTAAATGAGTTTAAATGGATTATAAATACAGTTCATAGAAGAGAAGCTTGATTGAGTCTCCAAGGATTCTGGGAGTTTTGACATTTTGTCATTGTAAGTCTAGTCTTTTTCAAGCCAACTTGATAAACATAAATCGAAAGTTTGTAAATATAAATGTTTAAATAAAAAAAAAATAATAATATTACAAAACAATGTTCCTATAAGGCCATTTCTTCTGATTTATTGTTTAATTTGATTTAAAAAACATAAATCTAGAGTTAGGTTTTATATATATTCGTGCATGTTGCATGATCAAGACATCAAGAACGGAAGCTGTACAGCTGTAGTAAACAATGTGGAAACTATCGGCTCTTGATTCAGTCAGTTATTTTCCTGAAACACTACGCAGACCGTCAGAAAGAAAGCGGTGATCGATTGGTGTCACGCTGAATGGATGCGGCGCATCAGCTTAACCTCACAACAATGTTAAAGCTGACTGATTCATGAAACGCTCTGGTCTACTGAAACAATTGATTTAATGCAGTCGATTAAACGTGCTAATCACAGATCATTCCTGAGAAACACACTGTTATTATAAAACATCCACACAACAAAACTACTCCTTCAGAAACACCACAACACGATTAAACCACCAGACACGCCGCTAATGAACGTCCCACTGAACAAAACACTCCAGAACCTGACACTAAAACACTTCAGCATGCAACACACACACACACACACACGCGCACGCGCACACGCAGACGCAAACGCACACGCACACGCACACGCAGACGCAGACGCACGCGCACAGCCAACGCGCACGCGCAGACGCAGACGCAGACGCAGACGCACACGCACACGCACATTATTAAAAACAACAATTAGACAACAATTAGATAGAAATTTCTTTTTTTGGAATATGCATTGTTGTATTTATCTTTAGATTTATATTAAAAAACATGTATTCATATTTGAAGACATATTAGTTTTTAAATTGTTTATTCATTTTAAATAAAAAATTACATTTTTTAAATATTTATATTATATTAAAAATATTTATATTAAAAAAAATCATATTTAAAGACATAGGCTTCGTGTTTTTAATTATATTTATTCATATTGTAAATTAGATTTTTGATATTTAAAATGATATTTAATCATTAAATGTTTTTAAAATGATAAAAAAATAGAAAAATGTCTTGTATTTATTTTTAGATTTATATTTAAAAATATATTTAGACTTAGGCTTAGTTTTTAAAATTATATTTATATTTTAATTATATTTATTTATATTAATAAACAATAAATATATAAAACAATGGATTAGACTTTTTATTATATTTAATCATTTCAAATGAAATTAAATAACATTTCTAATCATTAAACAACAAATCAGTGGTCTTTTAGGAGCATGTATTTTTTATATAGATTAAAATGTATTTTATTTTTTAAAAATTACATTTTTATTTTTCATTATTATCATACTTAATATATATTTTTTTAATTATTAAACAGTAAAACAGAAAAAAAAAAACCTTTTTGGACTTTCTGTTGCTATTCTTGTTGTTTTGAACAAAAAGCATGAAAGCTCTGTCTTTTTGTCTTGGATTTTACAGACGACTACTAAAATGTCTTTGATCATTATCGTCAGAATCATAATCAGACGATCCCTTCATATGGAGAGCTCCAGCTTCAGATGAAACACAAATAATGTCATGAAGATCGATGTGCAAACATCTGAAGTGTTTGTGGACTTCCTGAGCTTTTCAGTGACATAAAATTGAGCATTGGAGGATTACAGACATCAGCCTACATTCATCTGAACATTTGTGAACAATCCACAGAACAATAAACGCCGTAAACAGTAAAGAAGAAGCGTTTCTAAGAAATTATGTGTTTACAGCTTCATTATCATATCTGTGAGAATCAGCTTTCGAAGACAAAACCGATCTTTCCTGGAATCGACGGCTCTATTGTCTAACTCTCATTCAGTCTCTGAGTTGTCTGCGCCTTTGTGTTTGAGACAGAAAATGTGAAAGGTGTTTTGTTTAGTCTTCATTGTTTCCAAGAAATGTTTTGCCACTGAGAGAGAAAAAAGAAAAAACAAAGAAAAAAATTACATGTTCCAGATCAGATTCATAGCCCTCATAACCCTAAATCTGTGCCATTTTCTATTTGCACATAAACACGGGTTAATAGTAATATGAAATTTTAGTTTTAGATTTAAAAAATGATACATTTTTCATGCATAGGCTTACATATTCATGCTCATTTACAAAATTAAGCCCTAAAGTATGTGAGATATAGGGAAAACTAACCATATTTTATAGACGTTTTTGACATTAATATAACTCCATAGATAATGTACCAAAAGTATTTTGAGACTAATAGTGCTCCATGCACACCAGGTCAAAATGACCGGAATACGAAACCTGTAAAAAATAACTAATCTCTTAAAAAAATTATAAATAATGTGTACTTTGAGGGTTTTAAACCATTTGCAAAGTTTCATTCCTTTACTTAAAACTAATTAACTAATTAAAATACATCCATTATTTTGAAGTGGCGTTTGATTTATGGCTGCTTTCTAAACTCCAAACTGGACTAATCAGACGTTATTTATCTGTGCTAAACCAGAGACGACTCGGCGAACAATATTCCATCTGGATCTGCTTTTTTTTTTACAGTAATTTTTTTTTTTTCATGCTGGAATGGTTCATTAATAGTCAAACATATTCATGCTTATTAACAAAATTAAGTCCTAAAGTATGTGAGGTATAGGGAAAAAACTAAATATATTTTTATAAAAGTTTCTAACACTAATATAACTCCATAGATAATTCACCAAAATTATTACACACTGGGTCATAATGACCCAAACACGAAACCTACAAAAGATGACAAATCTTTAAAAAAATGACTAAAAAATCTGATAAAAACAAATTATATGTATCTTTAATAGTGGTGGGCCGTTATCGGCGTTAACGTGCTGCGTTAACGTGAAACTCTTATCGCGCGATAAAAAAAATATCGCCGTTAATCTATTCTCAAATTTGGGTTGGGAGCTGGGTGTAAACTAAGCAAGCTATGATGACTTTCACCTTGATAGTTTAACGCGGATGTATACCAAAGACTATAGAATATGGTCGCGCGTTTACGTCTCCTCCGCCAAAACACAGACGGGATCGCGCCGTCCTCCATTCATAAAAACCGGATCTACTATAGCGAAATGCCACGTAAATTCGTCGTTTTTTGGATTCATAAATCAAATGTTGGTCAGTCACTTAATTCAAATCGCGATATGGACTAGTGTCTGTGAAAACTGAAATGCAAAAAGACCGTTTTAATATGAATCCGATATGTTCCGTTTGCCTAGCTGTATGTATGCATTGCGGAGACGAGCTTTTACTACACGCATACTGAAACACACGTGACGCTCCCGGTAATTTTTGGCATTTTCATCTCACATGAACAGATAAACTCAATCTCCCAAACTGCTGTGAGTGTCACTTTTACCGTTTCATTTGAGAAAACTAGCATCATATCATACTGTATGACACAAACTTCACGGCAACCTGTCAAAATAAAAGTACGGTGTAACATGTAATGGGTTGGGTAGGTGTTGACGTTAAAAAAACACAATCTAATAGGGAGAAAAAATAATTTCAGTGTTAGTTAGTTAGTAAACACAAGTACATCTAATTGAACATAATTTATTTTCATCAACAAATTATCATAGAACAGCTTTATGAGCTTTATGATCCATTCTCAAAGACTTTAAGTCATTATTTGGGTAGCACACATATTCTGAATGCCTTCAGCAGAATTCAAATTAGCCATTTTAATCTAGATTAATCTAGATTAATTCCAAGATTTAATCTAGATTAATCTAGATTAAAAAAATTAATCTATGCCCACCCCTAATCTTTAACTAAAAACTACAAATTTTTAGACATTTTTCTGCATCTCTTCCACGTCAAAACAGACTAGAATGCGTTATGAGGGTTAAATGAGGATTTTTGGCATCCATCAGTCATAAAACTTCAAAACACATCCATTTTAAGGCAGCGTTTGATTACGGGCCGCTTTTTGAACTCTAGGCCGGACTAATCAGACGTAACACAGAAAGTGAGTTCATGTAGATGTTATTTATCTGAGCTAAACCAGAGATGACCTGCTAAACAATATTCCATCCAGATCCACTTTCAGCCTGCAATATGTTTAATAGATGAAAGATTAACAGGTAACCTGGATTCTGAGATTCTCGAGTCGCTCATAAATCACAAACAACACAAACACGAGCACCGCTGCCCTTCATTAAACCCACAGACATCAAACAGAAATAATGAAATCGTCTGAGAACTCAAATGAATTGGACCTTTGACCCCTTTTAATGACTGTTAATGAATCCACTCATCATTCTTTTATAATACTTCAGTGAAAGGGATTATTTGATTATTAATGGATTAAATAGATTATGATTACTTGATCTTCACAAGCGACAGAGCAGCTGAATTATTAACAATATAAAACTCTGAACACTGATCACTAAATCACTTTTATGAGTTTTATCCGACATACAATACTGGAAGAAATTAGTAGTTTTTTTTTTTATTATTATTTTTTTTATCAAGGACACGTGGTTGTTAAAAAATGAAAACAAAAGTTAAACATGTTAAAAAAGATTTCTATTTAAAAAAATGCTGTTCTTTTGAACTTTCTATTCATTTGTGAATCCTGACAAATAAAATAAAATGTACCACCATTTCCACAAAAACATTAATAGTTTTCAACAGTTCTAATAATCAGAAATGGAAATCAGTATATTAGAATAATTTCTGAAGGATCACGTAAAACTGAAGACTGGAGTAATGATGCTGAAAATTCAGCTTTGATAACAGAAATAAATTACATTTTAACAGATATTCACATTGAAAATAGCTGTTTTAAATTAGAATAATATATCACAATTTTTACTGTATCAAATAAACACAGCCTTGGTGAGACAGATTAATTATTTTGGAGTTGTAAAGATGATTAAATGTTAAAGGATTACTCCATTTCCATATAGTGGACTTCAATGATGCTCAATGGATTGAAGGTTTAAAAAAATGCAGTTTCAATGAAGCTTCAAAGGTGCTCTAACTAATTCCATATTCCATCCTGATCCGCTTTTTTTAACAGTTAAAAAAATAGATTTTTTTTCATGCTGGAATGGTTCAGTATGCATACATAATAATGCTCATATACAAAATGCAGTCCTAAAGTATGTGAGATATAGGAAAAAAAACGAAATATATTTTATAAAAGTTTTTGACACTGAGTAACTCCATAGATCATTTACCCAAAGTGTTTTTGACACTAATGACGCTCCATACACACCCGGGTCAAAATGAGCCGAACAAGAAACCAGTAAAAAAATAACTTGTCTCATTAAAAATTACTGTAAAAAATCTTTGATTACAGAAATAAATTACATTTTAATAGATTTTCAATTTTCAAATTTTTTTTGTTGACAGATTGATTTGTTTTGTTGTAAAGATTACCGATGTTAAAGGATTACTCAATTTACAGAATAAAAATTCCCTGATAATTTATTTACCCCCTTGACATCCAAGATATTCATGTCTGTCTTTCTTCAGTCGCAAAGGAATCATGTTTTTTGAGGAAAAAATCCAGGATTTTTCTCCATTACAATCTTGGACTTGAGGGTGAGTAAATTATCAGGAAATCTTTATTTTGGAAGTGGAGTAATCCTTTAACATTCACCTAACAAAATTCACTGTTTAATTCAGTGTTACTTGCTGTTTCTGTCAAATTATTTGCGAAATTTACAATAAATCGGTACAGTAAGTGTTGTAATTAAAAGCAAAACTAATCTGATGAGCTAATGTCTAGTGTAGTACCGCTGTATGTGACGATCCTGGTGGTTGAATCTCCTTCTCCGAAGCGTGTGATGGGCGTCAGTCGCACCACGTAAGCCTCGGGTCGAATGAGCTCCGTCAGGTTATGAGTGATTAGCTCTCCTTTCTGGATGTTCCCCTCCACAGGAATCTCCTGCTCCCACCAGCGCTGCTGACCCGTCTGGAGGAAAGACAGAATTATCAGTAATACTTATAAATACTGACATAAAATTATGTAAATATCAGTGGTCACTCTATATGTCAAGAAATATGTCTTTGTAGGATGAGATTGAAATGATTCAAACATGTAATGCAATGCAATCCGATGATGATTGAGAGATAAACAAATAAGCATTCCTCAAAAGATGTGAGACGTTTTGGAGGCTTGGGAAGATCATTCCTAAAGCTTCTAGTTAAGAGGGTTAAATCATTTTCTGCATCCATCAGTCACTTAAAACTTCAAATCATCCATTTTAAGGCAGCGTTTGATTATGGGGCACTTTCTAAACTCCAGGCCGGACTAATCAGAGAGCAAGAGCAGCGTCACATAGATGTTGCTGAACAATATTCCATTCAGATCCACTTTTTTTTTTTTTTTTTTTTTTTTACGGTTAAGAAAATATAATTTTTTTTTCATGTTGGAATGGTTTAGTATGCATAAATATTCATGCTCATTAACAAAATTCAGTCCTAAAGTATGTAAGATATAGAGAAAAGCCAAATATATTTTCTAAAACTTTTTGATACTAATGTAACTTAATTTTTAATTTACCAAAATTATTTTTGGCACTAATGGTGCTCCATACACACCCGGATCAAAATGACCTGAACATGAAACTTGCAAAAAATAAATAATCTCTTAAAAAATGTCTGTAAACAATCTGATAAAAATAAATGTGTATTTTGAGGGTCTTAAATCATTTGCAAAGTTTCATTCCAAAGTTTCTGGGAACAAATGTTCCTCAAAAGAACCTGATGATCAGATTTGAGACTAAAAATGATTCATGGAGAATCAAGTAAAGCCAAGCTGCTTCAGTCCAGTAAGTGGAAATATTAACTTGAGAAAAATCAGTCAAGATTTGACAGCAATAAACTTCTGAGGCATCTGTTGATGTAAAGTGTAGGTTTGATGGTTTTAGCTTTAGACATATTCCCATCCACAAACCCGCAGTCAGATTTATATTCAGTAAGAAACATCAGTTTTAATGCAATGAAACGCCAGAATTTGACAGAATTCCAGGTGTCTGTAGCAGGTTTTGTTATAGTGTTGTTAGTGGCTGGTAACTGCTTTAGTTAACTCAGAAAGTGTTGTTTTGTTGCTGGTAATGTCTACATCATTCACCTGTGGCCCTCGAGTCTCTCAGCAACAGCTATGAGAATGAACAGGATCTGAGTGTGTTTGAGTGGATTCATTAAACGCCAAACCCATCGCTCGCTTCTTCATCAAACAGCAATTCAGTCAAATTACAGCGTGTAATTCTGGGCAGATTTTCTAATATACCTTATTACACCTGCTGTAAACAGGTTAGCTCGAATCAAATGAGACACTTGATTTCTCATCTTTCTAAAGGTCACTGAACCATTATTACAGTTTTTCACAGAAAATAAAATTGAAAATATGACTTGAAATAGAAAGAAATCAAATTAAAAACATTAACTAAAAAAAGAGAAATAGTATAAAGTAGAAAAAAATAATACACTGCAGAAAAAAAAGGCTTATCTTACTTAGTATTTTTGTCCTTTTTTCTAGTCAAAAAAAAAATAAAAAAATAATAATAATAATTATTTGCCAATGGGGTAAGGAAAATACTCTTGTTTTAAGAATATTTTACTTACCCCACTTGCAGAAAATTCTGCTTGTTTCCAAGGGGGAAAAAGTTAATTATGTGCATTTTGCTTAAAAAAAAGACTAATTATCCTCTGTCATTTTGCAAATATAGTAAATGCATCTTAATTTAAGGATTTTTAGATATTTTGACTAGAAACAAGATAAAAATACTAAGTAACATACGCCATTTTTGCAGTGTAATAACTAAATAAATAAATAATGTACCAGTAAATAAATTAAATATAAATAAACATATAAAATATATCTGCAAGCAGCGATTACTGGGGTTCAAGCGCTTTAAAAAAATGTGTCAAGCTTTTTTTTGCAAATAAAGGTAATTTATTATAAAAATAATAGGTTTTGTAACGTTTATGTTATAGCGCCAGCTGTGGTCTGATCTCCTTAAAACTTTGCATGCTTGTTTTTGCTCAGCAGATTTTGTGAAGTTTTGAGTTTTCCTTTAGGCTTTATAGGATTTTGAGTAAATTTGGACAGGCCCCTTTTCTAAACAAGCCTGTTATAGCTTCCTTAAGAGTAAATTCCAAAATTGTTTTATAATTATTGACCTAGAGAGTGCAGAAAATTGCATTGCAGTGTTTTTTTTTTTTTTCAGATTGAGCGAAATCGTTTTTCTTTACATCTTCTCAATCATTTAACAAACAATTTGATTGACAGCAGTGGTTCTTGAGGCCAAGTTGTCCAGAATGAGGAGTTCTACCATATGATATGAATATCGTTGTGTATGTGCGAAAAACCTCATGATGTACAATCATTTGCGCCATTGAAAAATGTGTTTTGTCCTCCCACAGTGGCCGATTTCTTTCAAATTTCTCTCAGACCTTTGGGGCCGAGAGTCAAACAGGCCCACCAATTTTTGTTCCAATCGGCCTCTGTTAACCTTATCTAATAGCTGCTCAAACTTCATCGGCCAATGGTGTCCATGTTTTCTGAGATACATGAATATCTTTACAGACAGAGTTTTTTTTTATGTTGATAGGACAAATAGTTACTCAGGTATAGCCATGTTTATGTTTTTTACCTCTTATAGCGCCACCAGGTTTTCTGAGTTCAGCGAAGATATCTCATGCCGTTCAAGAGTTCCACTGAAAATAGTACACTGTAGGGCACCCTGGCGTACTATGATTGGAATGGAAATATTCCAATGGAAATAAACTAATTGAACTGCACTGAAATGCAGTGTTAATTCAGATGTGAGCGGAGGCTGTGATCAGTGTGTCGACAGAAAGTGCCGAGCTAGAAATAGCAGCATATCACCGCGCCGCAGCATTCACAGCCTCAGGGCCTATATTTATTTACCAACAAACTCACTCATGTAGCATCAGAGCGGCTCAACATCCATACTTCACAACAGTAAAGACTTGCTTACAGTAAACATGTCTGACTCATGACTACATCAGAGCATCTGGCCTAAAGCAGAGAGAAACTATCAAACTATCGAGACAGAATTCACACAAATCACTGCAGAAATCAACCACACAACATTCACTCAATTCTACACCAATTAGGTTAGCTTGAGAAAGAACCTACTTCTTATTATTGTTCTTCTTAAACTAAATTTCTGAACACTACTCCTCCTAGAGCTTTCAAGCTAGAACCACTAAACTCAGCCCAGCTCTTCAGACTGACCTCACTTACTGTGCTTTATCTTTTCACACTGATCCCACTTATAGTTTTCATGAAATTGAAGATTAAAAATCATCAAAATCCCATAGACTTACAATAATGCTAGTAACTTGCTATTCATGCTAGTAACGTGTTAATCATGCTAGCAACATCCTAGTTGCTTGCTAATCATGCTAGAAACAGGCTAGTAACTTGTGAGTAATGCTAATGACATGCTAGTAACGTGTTTTCATGCTAGAAACATGCTAGCAACTTGTCAGTCGTGCTAATGACATGTAAATAACTTGCTAATCATGCTAGAAACATGTTAGCAACCTGCTATTCATGCTGAGAACATATTAGCAACTTACTAATCATGCTAGAAACATGTTAGAAACTTGTTAATCATGCTAGGAACATGTTACAAACATGCTAGCAACTTGCTAATCACTCTAGAAATGTGCTAAGAACTTGTTAGTCAGCCTAGAAACATGCTAACAACTTGCTTTTAATGCTAGAAACATGTTAGAAACGTATAAATCATGCTAAGAACATGCTAGCAACTTGCTAGTCAGGCTACAAACATGTTAGCAACTTGCTAATCATGCTGTAAACATGTTAAGAACTTACTAATCATGTTAGAAACATGTTAGAAACTTGCTAATCATGCTAGAAACATGTTAGAAACATGCTAGCAACTTGCTAATCATGTTAGAAATGTGCTAACAACTTGTTAGTCAGCCTAGAAACATGCTAAAAACTTGCTAATCGTGCTAAACATGTTAGAAACTTGCTAATCATGCTAGAAACATGTTAGAAACATGCTTGCAACTTGCTAATCATGCTAGAAATGTGCTAACAACTTGTTAGTCAGCCTAGAAACATGCTAACAACTTGCTAATCATGTTGGAAACATGCTAGCAATTTATTAATCATGATAGAAAGATGTTAGAAACATGCCAGCAAACTTGTTAATAATGACAGAAATATGCTAGAAACATGTTAATAACATGCTAATAACTTGCTAATCATGCTAGAAACATGTTAGCAACTTGCTAATGACATGCTAATAATGCAAGTAACATGTTAATAATGCTAGAAACTTGCTAATCGTGCTAGAAACATGTTAATAACATGCTAATAACTTGCTAATCATGCTAGAAACATGTTAGCAACTTGCTAATGACATGCTAATAATGCAAGTAACATGTTAATAATGCTAGAAACTTGCTAATCCTGCTAGAAACATGTTAATAACATGCTAATAACTTGATAATCATGCTAGAAACATGTTAGCAACTTGCTAATGACATGCTAATAATGCAAGTAACATGTTAATAATGCTAGAAACTTGCTAATCATGCTAGAAACATGTTAGCAACTTGCTAATGACATGCTAATAATGCAAGTAACAAGTTAATAATGCTAGAAACTTGCTAATCCTGCTAGAAACATGTTAATAACATGCTAATAACTTGATAATCATGCTAGAAAGATGCTAGCAACTTGCTAATCATGCCAAAAACTTACTTAACATGTTAGAAAAAATTCTAACTACATTCTAACCATGTTAGCAACATGCTAATCATCAAAACTCTGCTTTAAACTTTCAAGCTAGGCTTTCTCAAGCCAACCTAAAGTTTGTCTTGTCTGTAAAACTGTAGCTATTATTGTTAGTCATATAAACCCACAGATATGGACTACAAAGCAAAATCAATGCAGTAACTGTGAGGGATGCCAGTCATTTCAGAGTCACCTGTCGTATCCCGAGGCGGTAAGCCATGATCCGGTCCACGGCGCTGGGGTTCATCTGCGTCCACTGCAGCTTGTATCCGTACACACGCGGACGGTTCTGCCACAGCGGGTTATAGGTGTCGTAATAAAACTCCGGAGGATACGCTTTCCCTGCACACACAAAAATAACACACATGATCTTAGCATGTTTCTAACATCATGCCACAGCCATTGTTGGTCTACAAGTAGATGCAAAAAAAAAAAAAAAAATAAATAAATAAATAATAAAAAAAATAAATAAAAAATTATAAATACATAAATATATATTTTGGGAGTGGGATGGGGGGAGGATTTAAAAAAAATAAAATCATAAAATAATATAAAAATAAAGTAAAATAACTTAATTCTTATAAAATTTAAAAGAAAAAAAAAGAAACAAAAGAGAGAAAGAAAATCATGAAATAAAATAAATATAGTTTTTTATATTTAATTATATTTTAAATAAATAAATAAATCTTTGGGGTGGAGTGGGGGTTTAAAAAAAATAAAAAAAAATAAAGTAAAAATAACTTAAATTAAAAAGAAATAGAAGAAAGAAAGGTAAAAGGAAAGAAAGAAAATCATGAAATAAAAAGAATGTAATTATTTATATTTATATTATATTTATATATAATTATTTATTGAATTTACTATGTATTAATAAAAAATAGTGAATCTTTGGGAGGGGTAAAAATATTTTATTTTATTTTTATCAAATAAATAAACAAATAAATATTTGGGGTAAAGTGGGGGTTTTGAAATATAATTTTAAAATAATATAAAAATGAAGTTAAACTAATGAATTAATCCCAATGATAAAATTAACAAGGAACAAAGAAATAAAAAGAAAGAAAGAAAGAAAGAAAGAAAGAAAGAAAGAAAGAAAGAAAGAAAGAAAATCATGAAATAAAATAAATATAATTATTTATATTTATATATGATTATTTATTGAATTAAATATGCATTAATAAAAGTAGTGAATCTTTGAAAGGGGTTAAATATTTTATTTTATTTTAAAAGCAAATAAATACAGTTAAATTTAAATAATAAACAAATACAAATTTAATTCAATTATAAATTAATGAATAAATAAAAAAATGAATGAGTAAATAAATAAAAATAAATTCTAAATAAAATGTATTCAAATGTTTACATTTAAATAAAAATATAATAAATAAACAATAATAATAATAATAATAATAATATTACTAATTACTGTTAATAATAACCATAAGAAAATGTATAAGAAAATATCATATATTTAAATATTAATAAATAATATATTAATATATATGAAAAAAATTAACATAGGACCCTATTGACTTTTAATTATATGTAATTCTTTTTAAAATTATTTTTAAAAAAGGTAGTTCAGTCAAAAGTGAAACTTTTATTTTTTTTTATTTTTTAATAAAAAAAAATCACTTTTGACTACCTTTTTTAAAATAATCACAAATAATAATAATAATAATAATAATAAATATATATAATAAAAAATATCAACATTGGACCCCACTGACTTCTATTATATGCAAAATAAATGAATAAATTCAATGAATAACTGAGAAAATCTTTCTGTAACTATACCTCACTGTTGACGAACATTTCAATACCATTACATGCACAATCCTAAATGACTGAGCGATCATGAGTAGTTTATGTTTGCCAGAGCATGAAGCAGAAGTACAGGAGCGTCCCAGACTTCATCAAAACATCTTTCCAAACATCGCAGTCGTTTGTAACCTGGTAAACTTTCTGAAGCGTCCGCAGCAAATAACCCGTTATTGTTCCAGCAGTTTCACAGACTCAGACTCCGAGCTCAATTTGGAGCAAAGCCACGCAGAGAAAATTGGCCACTGTAAGGCTTTCAGAGGAGCGCGTGATCCGCGTCTGTTCAATCCCAGCACACTTTCAGCTCTGAAAACAAACTATTATTCAGCTCCGCTCTGAAGCTGATCACCGGCTGCTTTCAACAGGGATTTTAGCTAAAAAAAACACAACACTTTCATTCGCAAAACACACTACGACAACAGATCAGACCGGGACAACACACTCACAACTCCTCCATCTATCTGTCAAAACACTAAATTACAATTTTTTAAATTAAAAATCATTACAAATTTGTGAATAAATAAAATAAATATAAAAATAAAACATCAAATTAAGTATTAATTATACAAAATATAAACACACACACACACACACACACACACACACACACACACACACACATATATATATATATATATATATATATATATATATATATATATATACATATATATACATATACATATATAATTTATAAAAATAAACTTAATTATATTATGTATGAATGAATGAATAAATTAATCAATAAATAAAAATTAATGCAAAAAATAAATTGATGAATAATGTTATAAATTATTATAATTTTTTAAATCACATTATATTACAAATAATGAATAAATGAACTAATGAAATAAATAAATGGATAAATAACATTATAAACAAGTAAATAAAAAATCAACAAATAAATCATAAATAAAAATAAATTAATTAAATTCTATTATGTATGAATAAATGAAAGAATGAATGAATAAATAAAAATAGATGAATAAATAAATTGATGAATAAATTTATAAATTAATTAAAAAAAAATCATTGTATTACAAATAATGGCAAGGCAAGGCAAGTTTATTTATATAGCACATTTCATACACAATGGTAATTCAAAGTGCTGTACATAAGAGGAAATAAAATCATAATATCATAATAATCAACAATAAAAACAGAGAATTTAAGAACATTTAAGAGGATTTAAAAAATGATTTAAAATTAATTAACACAGTAAAAATTATTATACATAAAATAATGCAAACTGTTCGGACGTAGCACAGTGCTCATTCAATAAATGCACAACTGAACAGATGAGTTTTGAGTCTGGATTTAAATGTGTCTAATGTATTAGCACATCTGATCTCTTCTGGAAGCTGATTCCAACTGCGGGCGGCATAATAGCTAAAAGCGGATTCCCCTTGTTTTGTGTGAACCCTTGATATTACTAACTGACTCGAACCTAGTGATCTGAGTTGTCTGTTAGGTTTATATTCAGTGAGCATATCTGCAATGTATGTAGGTCCTAGGCCATTGAGTGCTTTATAAACGAGTAGAAGATAATGAATAAATGAACTAATATAAAATTACAGGATAAATACATAAATAATTCTAATAAAAATGAATGAAAAATATAAACAAATGGATGAATAATATTATAAACGAGTGAATGAAAAATAAACAAATAAATAATTAATTAGGTAAATCAATAAATAAAATGTTATTATGTATGAATAAATGAAAGAATGAATAAATACAAAATGAATTAATAAATAAATTGATGAATAATTTTATAAATTAATGAATTAAAATAAATAACAAATAAAAATGGCATTGAATTACAAATAATAAATAAATTAACTAATAAAAATAATTATAAAATTACATGATAAATAAATAAATAAGTAATTCTATTAAAAATGAGTTAATAAATATAAATAAATTAAAAATTAATATAAATGAATGAATGAAAATAAATAAAATTGTATTATGTATGAATAAATGAAAGAATGAATGAATAAATGAATAAATAAATTATTGAATCATTTTATAAATGAATGAATTTAAATGAATAAATAAATACTAGATGAAAATTACATTGTTTTACAAATAATAAATAAATATTATAAAAATAAAAACTAACAAAAATAATTATAAAATTACATGAAAGATAAATAATTCTATTATGAATGAATAAGTAATTCTATTAGAAATAAATTATTAAATATAAATTAATGGATGAATACCATTATAAATGATTGAATGAAAAATAAACAAATTGGACCCCATTGACTTTTAATTAAATAATAAAACATAATAAATAAATAAAAAAAAATTAAAAAAACACTTTTGACTGAACTACCTCTTTAAATAATAATAAAACAATTATATAAAAAACAACAACATTGGACCCCATTGACTTTATATGCAAAAATAAATAAATAAATAAAAGTATTATTATTATTATTATTATTATTAAAAAAGGCAGTTCCGTCAAAAGTGGAACTTTTATTTTTTTATTTCATTTTTCCTTAAAAAAAACAAAAACAAACAAACAAAAAAACAAATAAAAAACTATTTTGACAGAACTATCTTTAAAAAAAAAAAATAATAATAATTAAAATAAATAAATATAAACAAGTGCATGAATAACATTATAAATGAGTGAATGAAAAATAAACAAATAATTTATATTTTAAAAAATAATTTTTTTGTAAATTTATAAATAAATGTATAAACAAAAAATTAAATCAATTAAATTTCAAAGCTTTTATCAGGGATTTTAACAGTAATTATCAAATTCACAATCATCCATGCATCATCCATCCATCCGCTTGTGTCAGATATGAGATATGGCTTTTATAAGTCATTTTCATGTGTGGAACAGTAAATCATGTCATTAAAAGTGTCCCGGAGAGATGAGGTTGAGGAGCGGAGGAATGAGAGATGGATGAGAGCTCTATTGACTCATCGTCATCCGATCTCAGCGTGAACATTAACGAGCGGATGTATCTCATTATCAGTAATTCACCTTAAAATGGAAACGACTCAAGCGTTAAATGAAAGCCAGCAGAATAAAACAAAACCTAACAAAGCAGAGCCGACGAGCCGTTTCACACAAAACACCGTCTGGATGTTCATTCTAAAGATCAAACGCTCGTTTCGCAACGTTATCGATCTGATCCAGCGTTCTGTAGCTAAATAAAGCAATAAACGGTGCCATGTGGGGCAAATATGGAGATTTTACAGTCAAAATGTCAATTCTGTCAGCATTTAATTACCCTTGTGTTGTTCCAATCCTTCACTGAGGTCCAGTCAACATTGGAGCCCATTGACTTGTGCACAAAAATAAATAGATAAAAATAAAATTAACAAACACTAATTTAACTTTCACTAAACTACCTCCTTAAATAAAAAAAAAAAAAAGTATTTATATTTAAATAAAAACAACATTGGACCCCATTAGCTTTTATTATATGCACAAAAAAATCACTTTTGACTGAACTACCTCTTTAGATATTAATAAAAAAATATTATTATTTATTATTATATATCAACATTGGACCCTATTGACTTCTATTATGGGCAAAAACTTTTATTCAATTTTATTCAATTTTACTTTTGACTGAACTGCCTTTTTTTAAATAATGGGCAAAAACAACAGTGGACCCCCACTGACTTTTATTATATGCAAAATAAATAAATAAAAATAAATAAACAAATAAATAAAAATTAATTAATTATTTTTTCACTGAACTAACTCTATAAGCAATAATAAAAAAATATATTTATACTTATTTAAGAATCTACATTTGACCATATTGACGTACATTATATCCACAAAATATTCTCAAAAAATGCTGACAAAAAGCCAAATTTAGTACGATTCATAAAATCAACAACACTGCACCCCATCAATGTTCATTATTTGCACAAAATAAATAATAATAAAAACGTCTCTAGTGATTATTTTAAATGATGACAGAATTGATTTTTGGCTAAATTAATTTATTAATGTTCATCAAATCATAATAATAATATGTTATTCCTATTCAGTGTAGTTCATTCAGTGGTTCATGAAGTTTTGGTGGTGACGGTCTCCTCATGACTCCAGACCACAGATGTCCACACAGCCGGCGACGTCTGGTTCTGCTGTGTGGCTCCCGCTACGGCTCTGGCTTAGACCAGATCACGGTAAACCAGCGCCACAGGATGGCCTCTGATCCGGTCTGAAATGGACTGAACTGACTCTCCTGTTGGAGAACATCTCACAGTTTCTCTGCATGAGCAATGAGATCCAAAAACACGGGAATCTCTGAACTAAACCTCCTGCAGAAGAGATTATGAGTGATATCTATCTTTCTGTATGCATGTCTAATAGTGTATCTATTATCTACAATGTCCTAGCAACAACACTAGTAACTAGTAACACCTAGAAACCACTTAGCAACCACCCAGAACACCTGCAACTGCATTGCGAACACCATAGCAACAATCCAGAATCCCTTAACAACTTCATAACAACACCCTAGCAAAAATCTGGGTGTTGTAGATGGTTGCTATGCAGTTGCTAGGGTGATCTGGGCATAACATTTGCATAGCAACATCCCAGCATCTGCATAGCAACAACAACCCAGAAACCCCTAGCAACCGCATTGCAACATCCATACAACAACAACCCAAAACATCTAAGCAACTGCATTGCAACACCCTAGCAACCAACACAGAACATCCAAGCAACCGCAGAGCAACAGTTTAACAATTGGTCTACAGCACTCTAGCTGCCATGTAGCAAACCCAAGAAACACTAAATAGTAGCCATTCACAACACCCTACCGCATATCAACACCCTAGTAAACATCAGGGTGTTTTAAGTGGTTACAAGGGTGTTGCTATGCAGTTGCTAGGATGATCTGGGCATAACATCTGCATAGCAACATCCTAGCATCTGCATGGCAACAACAACTCAAAATCCCCAAGCAACCACATTGCAATAACTCAAAACATTCATCTACATGGTAACACCCTAGCAACCACCATAGAACATCCAGTTAACTGCAACAACTAGATACTGTAGCAGCACTCTATGTAGAAAAACTAAATAGTAACCACTCACAACACCCTAGCAACCACCCAGTAAACCCTAGCTACCACATAGCAACACCCTAGCAACAACCCAAGAATACAATCTGTCTGATAACTGCATCTTTAAACTTAAATCTTTTAAAACTGCTTCTACTCAGTTTTTCTTTTATCTAGTCTGGTCTATTATAATCTGATCTTTTGATTAAAGTCCATTAAGTTCAAAATGAAAAGAGAAAATGATCCAGTGAAATGAAGCTCCTTTCATTTGTGACTTAATTCACTGGCACTGAAACATGATTGCTAAATAGGTTTAACTGAACATATTGACTGTGATTCTGAGACTAGAGTCAGAGTCGACTCTCATATATGCAGTATTTCTGGATCTGCAGAATACATGAGTGGCGGAGTCTGTCCGGTTCGTCTGCAGATCTTCACTCGCAGCGAGAACAAACACCGATCCATTACACCTGCAGAGACCAGCACAGCTCCTTTTAGGAGGAACCGGGCCAGATCTGAGGTGGATCAGCGCTCTCTCTGGACTCTCTCTGGCCACCGGAGCTCTGAGCAGATGGCAGAAATGGCAGAGCGCTGAGGGATGATGATGCTGAACGACTGCCACATGATCATCATCTACACAGAGCCAAACACAGCACAGGAAGACTCCAGCAGTGTCGCGTCTGAGCGACAAACGCCAGTTGAGCCGGAGCCCTTTAAACGGCCGTGATCCAGCCAGCTCACGCACATATATTAGACAACAGTTCTGGGCATAGCAACACCCTAATGACCAAGATCAACCAGTTACTAGTTTGTTGCAGTTACTAGGGGACTATGGGTTGTTGCTGAGCAGCTGCTAGGGTGTTCTGGGCATAGCAACACCCTAGCGAGTGCAAAACAACCAAGTACACCCTAGCAACCATCCACATCACCTTAGCAACCTTGCTAAAAAAGATCAGTTGCTTGTCAGTTCCAGTTGCTAGTTTTGGGTTGTTGCTAAACAACCAAATACACCCTAACAACCATCCTGGACACCCTAGTAACCTGGTTCAAAAGAACAACCAGTTACTAGTTTATTGCAGTTACTAGGGGATTCTGAGTTGTTGCTATGCTGTTGTTAAGGTTCTGAGCATAGCAACACCCTAGCAACTGCTTAGCAACCAAGTACACCCAAGCAACCTTCCTGGACACCTTAGCAACCTGGTTTAAAAGTTCAACTAGTTTCTATTTTGTTGCAGGTAGTAGGGGACTTTGGGATTTTGTTGAGCAGTAGCTAGGGTGTTCTGGGCAAGTACACCGTAGCAGCCACCCGAACACCTAAGCAACCTGACTGAAAAAATCAAACAGTTGCTTGTTGGTTGCAGTTGCTAGGGGATTTTAGGTTGTTGCTAAACACTTGCTAGGGCATGTGTTCTGGGCATAGCAACACCTGTTGCTATGCAGAACATCCTAGTAACCACATGTAACACACCCTAGAAACCACCAAGTACACACTAGCAACCACCCAAAACACTCTAGAAACTTTGTTGAAAAGATCAAACAGTTTACCAGTTGGTTGCAGTTGGTAGGGGATGAAAACAGCTGCATAGCAACCAAACCAAGTACACCCTAGCAACTACAAAGAACACCATAGCAAGAGATCAGCCAGATTGATAGTTAGTTGGAAAAGCTAGGGCATTGTGCAGTGCTCGCTATGATGGAGAAGAGTGAATAACATTTCAAAGTCACAGAGGTTTGAAATAACATATGGGCGAGACAGAAACAATCCCTTTAAGAAGAGCAGTTCATCTATCAACTGATCTTCAGCATCTGCTGGGATCAGGATCGCGGTTCCACATGGACTCGTAGACAATTCTGAAAACACCACTCGGTTGTGTAATCTCTTCAGTCTCATTCCACCAATTATTTTGCCATTTATGAAGGGAACGCCATCTGGAAGACGTGATTTACTCAAAAAAAGTGTTCACAAACACAGAAACACACATCTATCTATGTATCTATCTGCAATGTCCTAGCAATTCATCTAGTAACAATCTTGAAACCACCTAAAACAGCATATTAACCACCTAGCAACCATTCAGAAAAGAAACCTCATAGCACCCTAGAAACCACTTGGTTGTTCTGGGTGGTTATTAGGGTGTTGCTATGCAGTTGCTAGAGTACTGCTATACAGTTTTTAGGGGATTCTGGGTTGTGGATAGGGTGTTGCTATGCAGTTGCTAGTGTGTTCTGGGAATAGAAACATCCTACGAACTGCACGGAAACACCCTAGCACTAACTTGACTGTTCTGGATAGTTGCTAGGGTGTTGCCATGTAGCTTTTAGGTTATCCTGGGACATTACTAGTGTGTTGCTATGCAGTCACCAGGGTGCTCTAGGTATAGTAGCTGCATAGCAACACCTTGGCAACTGCATACAACATTCAAGCCACCACCTAGAAAACTGCAGAAACTGCATAGCGACCACCCACCCCTAGCAAACACCTGGGTGCTCTGGGTGGTTGCTAGGGTGTTGCTATGCAGTCACTAGAGTGGTGGTCTGGGCATAGTATCTGCATAGCAACACCCTGGCAACTGTATACAACATTCAAGCCACCATCTAGAAAATACAAGAAACTGCACAGCAACCACCCACAATACCCTAGCAACCACTTGGGTGCTCTGGGTGGTTGCTAGGGTGTTTCTATGCGGATATGAGGGCATTCTGAGCACAGCAACATGCTACCAACTGCACAGAAACACCATAGCAAGTAATTGGCTGCCCCAGATAGCAACTAGGGTGTTTCCATGCAGTTTTCAGTTGATTATGGGTTGTTGCTAGGGTGTTGGATGCAGTTTGATCTAGTTTGGTCTGGGGATAGTAACTGCAAAGCAACACCCTAGCAACATTCGCTGCCACCTAGAAAACCAAATAAACTGCATTGCAACCTCTAAGAACACCCTAAAAACCACACAACAACCACAAAGGTCCCAGAATATCATAGCAACACCCTAATTACCCAGCATCTCCTATAAATTCCATAGCAGCACACTAGCAATGACCCAGAATCCCCTAGTTACTGTGTAGTCGCTATTCAGTCGCTAGGGTATCTTAAGTTTCTATTCTTCAGTCTCATCTATACATCCAAAACCTTGTTTTCTAAATGGTTCAGCAAAGCAGCTGTCTGTCATCATAAGTCCCGCCCACTCAAGCAGGGTCTGATGGTGATGTAGTGGGTGTGGTGTGGAGTGGGCGGAGTCTCACCGGTCACCAGGAAGGTGCAGCGTCCGGGCCCCGCCTGGTTAATGATGTCACAGGTGTACTCGCCGTAGCCCTCCCGCGCCAGGTTGCGTATGGTGTAGTCGGTGTCGTCACGTGAGTCGAAGGTTCCGGCGTGCAGCAGTCGCGACCCCAGCCTCCACTCGTAGCGTAGCACACGGGACGGATGAGCCCGCAGAACACGACAGTTCATGGACACCTGCCGACCCAAACCCTGCCGCACCTCCTGCCACACCGGCTCCACAGCTGGAGGATCTGAGACACACACAGAGAGAGAGAGAAACACATTACTGGAACTGAAAAACATCACGCATAACAAAATAAATGAAAAGATAACACTGACCTAAAACATGCAAACAATGAGAAATAGTACACTATATAAGGTGCCCTTTGCATACAATATCCAACATACTGTGATGAAGACATGAGTAAAGATTACAAAATAAAAAACAATTAAATAAAAACTTTATTATGCATAAAAACAGTCAAACTTCATTACTGCTTAGATTGGTTTGAGACCTAGAAATCCAACTAAAAAAAAAAAAAAAGCTAAATTAAATATTAAAAAATAATAAAATAAAATACAATAATAAAAATAAATAAATAAATAAATAAATAAATAAAATAAAAGCTGTAAAGTATATGCAAACTGTCAAACATCACCATTACCACTTAGTTTGGTTTGAGACCTGAAAATCTAAAAAATAAATAAAACAAAACAAAACAAAACAAAACAAAACAAAATAAAATACAATAAAAGCTGTATTACACATAAACTGTCAAACATCACCATTACCTCTTAGTTTGATTTGAGACCTGAAAATCCCCCCCCACAAAAAAATCTAATAATAATAAAAAAATAAGAATCCATAAGATCCAGAATTAATGTCTACTTTTATATTTAAATTTAAATAAAACAAAATCTTAAATTAAAATAAAAGTGTTATTATACATACAGCTTGTCAAACATAAGCATTACTGCTTATTTTAGTTAGAAATCCAACTAAAAATAAATAAATAAATAAAAATATAAAAAAATAAAATTAAATAAATCCATTGATCAAGAATAATGTCTACTTTTATATTTAAATGTATACATTTTGCAGATGTTTTTATGCTTATTTTGGTTTAGTAAACTGGAAATCCAACTAAAAATAAAATAAAATAAAATATTAAAATAAAATAATAATAATAAAAAAATAAAAGCTTTATTATACATACAGATAGTTCAAACATCAGCATTACTGCTTATTTTGGTTTGTGTAATAAAGTGGAAATCAAACTAAAAATAAAATAAAACTAAATAATAATAATAATAATAATAATAAAATAAAAATAAAGCTGATGATCATGCATTAATTTTTTTGCATTTAAATTAATATTTTTGGCAGATGTTTTTATGCAAAGCTTGCACTGTAAGTATGCATTTTATCATTGTGAAATCTTTCAAATGATTTTTTTCTTCATATTTGGATCCTGATGGACTGATGGATGATTCACATCAAATGAACAAAACCAAAAAAAAAAAAAAAAAAAAAAAAATCAAAACAAGTACTCAACCTGAAACAAGCAACAGAGTACTGAAAAAATTATACAAATAAACTGTAAAACTAAGGCACAAAACTGTCTTAAATGCATGCACAGATGCACACAATGAGAATCTGATGGATCTACTCAGGGAGCCCTTGGAATACAGCTCTACAGTAACTTGGAGAAAGCCTGCAAATAACGTTTTTCATTTCAAACGTCTGAAATTAATTTGTGCATATCAGTGCAGAGCCACATAAAGGCTGGTTTAAGCGTCGCTGGAGGACGGATGAATACAGAGCTCTTAATCTGAGGGTCGAGCTGATCCTCCTCCTGAAGAAACGGCAGATTTTAATGAGCGCCGGGTGCGAGAGACTAAAGCAAACGCATCTGAGATCATCTGGAACACACACAGTGCTAAACAAGCGCCGCGAGACGGAGAACAGAACGAGGAAGAGCTGCAGAAGTGAGTCAGACGATGACAAACGCACACGTGGGAGTTCTCTGTCTGCATGCAATCAAAGAGCTGGATTTGCTTCCGGATAAAACAACACACAAGGACGAGGCTTTTACGGGGAAAGGGTTTTGCTGCATTAGAGCCGTGTGCTGTGGCTAATAACGCTCCGGCGTGTACCTTCTCTTACTAAATTGAAGCAAATGCGCTTCAACCTGACAGACTCCAATCTCTCTGGAAAACGCAGTCCTATAATGGAGCAGCTTTTCACATCAGCGCTGATGTTTCTCCAAACACACAAACAGCAGCTGATCAACAGAGGAACTGTGTTTGTTGATGACATCTGAATGCATTTCAGCGTCTGTCGACAGGAACATCTACAGCAGCTTCACTGAGAATGAAAACATTGACGTTATTAGACGTTATTTGGCGTAACCTGATGTCATTCTGGTGAATGAAAAACAATGAAAAACAGAATCAAAAGAAGAACAAATCATTTTTAGTAATTCTGCTGTTCCCACCACTCATGGTCCTTTTTAATAATCTTTTCCTGATTTAGATTAAATCTGCATTTTGTGTGCAAAAAAGGATAATTTATTTAGGGTTAGCTTTTTTCAACTAAAAATAAGGTGAAATAAATATTTAATTAAAAAAATAATAATTAATAGCAACTATAACTATAATAATAACTATTATTATATATATATATATTTTGGTATTTTAAATAAATATGTAATAAAATATAAATACTAGGTAAAAAAGAAAACTTTATATATATATATATTAGTTTGGTTTGAGACTTGGAAATTCAACAAAAATATATACAATAAAATAAAATAACAAAAGCTGTACTATACATCAAAACTGTCAAACGTCACCATTACCACTTTGGTTTGGTTTGAGATACTTGAAATTCAACTAAAAAATAAATAAAATAAAATAAAATAAAAGCTGTGTACACACAAAATAACAAATTCCTTTAGTTATTCAGCCGTTCTCACCACTTTTTTACTGAGAATGATAAAATGGGTTATTAGATGGTATTTGAAGAGGATACTTTATTTAGTGTTAGCTTTTTTCAATTAAAAATAAGGTGAAATAAATATTTCACTTAAATTTTTTTTGCAAAAACTGTTATCATTTTTTCTTGTAATTTAAATAAAGATGAAATGAAAGATAAATTCTAGGTAAAACAAACAAACTACATTTTAAAAAAACTTTTAAGCTGTATAATACATAAAACTGTCAAACGTCACCATTACTACTTTAGTTTAAGATACTGGAAATCCAACTGAAAATAAAATAAAACTAGATATTAAAATAAAATAAAATATAAAATATATATATAATAAAATTGTAAAAATTAACAAACTATTACATTTTGTTTGAAATTTAAATAAAGATGTAATACAAATTAAATTATTTTACTATTTTAAAACTTTTTTTTAATATACTGTATATATTGTAAAAAAATGTATTTGGAAACTTAAAAAAACATTTTTACAATCAGAATCTGATAAAAAAAAATTAACTAAAACTGTTACAATTTTTTTTAATTTAAATAAAGATTAAATAAAAGATATATATATATATATATATATATATATATATATATATATATATATATATATATATATATATATATATATATATAAAACATTTATGACTTTAAAAATAAGTAATTTAAAGCTATTTAGAAATCAATGTCTATCTATCGAGATATATATATAAAGCTCTTTAAAAATATTTCAAACATAAAAAAATTTTATGAAAAAACTTAAATTAAGTTACTATAAGTACTTAAAATTAGATCTCAAAATAAAAATGCATAAATACTATAAAAACTAAATTAAATAAAATATTTATTATTTAATAACTAAATAAATAATAACATTATCATTAATATGAACTCTTTTTAGAGAGTAAAACATGATCAGATGTCATGAGCACATGTATGTTGACATGATTTGTGATGTTGTTCTGGACTGCAGGAGCTGCTCTGAGATATAAATCAGTGTTCTTTTTTTTTAATAAATCACAGTGTTGTGATGTTTTACTGGACTCAGACATTATGATCTTTCCACTCAGGTCAATATCGGCCCGCAGAAATAAGGCTCTTAAGATTTCAGTCCAGATTTACAGCAGTGCAGCCAACACAACCATCATATCGATGTCAGATGCACTGATGCAGGAGGAGAAATGATTCAAACTAAATCTACCTCCACGCTGTTCATCATGCGCTGTTCTCTGACAGCTGTCAATCAATCAATCAATCAGACTCAGTTTGTGATCTGGAGCTGTAGAGCAGTGAGGATCCTCTCAAGAAAATGTGACTTTCACTTTTTCCAGACACATCAAAGCTGCTGAAGTGGGTCCTAAACGACTCTGTGACATAGTTGCTAGCATGTTTATAGCATGATTAGCAAATTGTTAGGATGTTGCTAACATGTTTCTAGCATAACATGTATTTGCATTATTAGCATGCCATTAGCAACTTGCTAACATGTTTCTAGCATTATTAGAAAGTTGCTAGCATGTTTCTAACATGTTTCTATCATGATTAGTAAGTTGCTAGCGTGTTTCCAACATAATAAGCAAGTTGCTAGCATGTTTCTAGCCTGACTAGTAAGTTGCTAGCATTTTTCTAGGCTGACTAGCAAGCTGTTAGCATGTTTCTAGCATGATTAACAAGTTGCTAACATGTTTTCTAGCATTATTAGAAAGTTGCCTAGCATGTTTCTAACATGCTTCTATCATGATTAGTAAGTTGCTAGCATGTTTTCCAACATAATAAGCAAGTTGCTAGCATGTTTCCAACATAATAAGCAAGTTGCTAGCATGTTTCTAGCCTGACTAGTAAGTTGCTAGCATTTTTCTAGGCTGACTAACAAGCTGTTAGCATGTTCTAGCATGATTAACAAGTTGCTAACATGTTTCTAGCATTATTAGAAAGTTGCTAGCATGTTTTTAACATGTTTCTAGCCTGACTAGTAAGTTGCTAGCATTTTTCTAAGTTGACTAACAAGTTGTTAGCACATTTTTTAACATGTTCTAGCATGATTAGCAAGTTGCTAGCATGTTTCTAGCATTATTAGCAAGTTGCTAGCACGTTTCTTACATGTTTCTAGCCTGACTAACAGGTTGCTAGCATATTTCTAGCATTATTAGCAAGTTGTTAGCATGTTGCTAACATGTTTCTAACATGATTAGCAAGTTGCTAGCATGTCATTAACAAGTTTCTAGCATGATTAGCAAGTTGCTAGCATGTTGCTAACATGTTTCTAACATGATTAGCATGTAGCTAACATGTCATTAACAAGTTTCTAGCATGATTAGCAAAGTTGCTAACATGTTTCTAACATGTTTCTAGCCTGACTAGCAAGTTGCTAGCATTATTAGCAAGTTGTTAGCATGTTGCTAACATGTTTCCATAGATATATATACATAGATACCGCATTGGACCGCTCCAAGCACGTAGATGCGTCCGCCATTTTGGAACGGTCCCCTTGACGTCATTCACCATACTGTAGGTTCACAGACCAACGGCTGTGCAGGACTGTGGCTTTTCGAATTTTCAGTGATTACTATGAGATCTATGGGTGAATGACGTCAAGTAGACCGCAGTGAAATGGCGGATGTCTTACGTATAACGGCCCATAGAAACAGTCGCTAATGAGGCATCTACGTATATATATCTATGACATGTTTCTAACATGATTAGCATGTAGCTAGCATGTCATTAACAAGTTTCTAGCATTATTGGCAAGTTGCTAGCATGTTTCTAACATGTTTCTAGCCTGACTAGCAAGTTGCTAGCATTATTAGCAAGTTGTTAGCATGTTGCTAACATGTTTCTAACATGATTAGCATGTAGCTAGCATGTCATTAACAAGTTTCTAGCATGATTAGCAAGTTGCTAACATGTTTCTAACATGTTTCTAGCCTGACTAGCAAGTTGTTAGCATAATTAGCAAGTTGTTAGCATGTTGCTAACATGTTTCTAACATGATTAGCATGTAGCTAGCATGTCATTAACAAGTTTCTAGCATGATTAGCAAGTTGTTAACATGTTTCTAGCCTGACTAGCAAGTTGCTAGCATTATTAGCAAGTTGTTAGCATGTTGCTAACATGTTTCTAACATGATTAGCATGTAGCTAGCATGTCATTAACAAGTTTCTAGCATGATTAGCAAGTTGTTAACATGTTTCTAACATGTTTCTAGCCTGACTAGCAAGTTGCTAGCATTATTAGCAAGTTGTTAGCATGTTGCTAACATGTTTCTAACATGATTAGCAAGTTGCTAGCATGTCATTAACAAGTTTCTAGCATGATTAGCAAGTTGCTAGCATGCAATAAATATGCTTCGCCCATTCGCAGGGAGTTTGATTGACAGGTAATCTGACCAATCATAACGCCAAATCTGCCATTTTTGTCTGACAAACAAACCAGACAGATTAACGCTGGTGGACTTCAACATGTTCAGAATAACTCTATCATCAGAGTCACAATTATGAATCTCCACAAATGAAAAAACTAATCTTTGCGATTTCAAGATTGCATAAACCAGAGCACAGGTGTGTGTTTGATGAGGAGTTGTTGTGTGAAGGACACGAATGTGATCCATTAAACACGTCCGCTGTGAGTCAGGAAAGTCATTCTCATGGCGTTCACACGTTGTCCTCAGCGGCGCAGCGGAGACGCTTTATCTCTCAGCAAGATTTCACACTGTCCTCCAGAACACCTCCACAAACCTCAACATCTCACTTCACTGAGTCTGAGAGAGTTAAAGCGTACAGTAGATAGATACCACTGTTGGGGAAACTTACTTTTAAAAGTAATGCATTACAATATTGAGTTACTCCCACTGATCTATAATAGAGAACTGGATTGCTCATGACGTCATAAAAGTGAAGCCACCGCGCCCGCCATATTAGTATTCCCTACTATTCGCATACATTCCATTGAATGAATAGGAGATCATACGATTTCATTGAGAAAACATCACATAACAAGTCAGCGTTTTTATATCTGAAGTCTCACTGTGCATTTTTACAACGCAAACGTCCTAAGCATGTAAACGGTTATTTGTTTATTGTCGGGAATTCCCTCTGCTTATTAAAAATGTACGTTCATAAAGCCTACATTACAGTCATGTACATCAGATAAGCATAAACATCGGGCGTTCAACATATGTTTACAAAAGAAAATGTGCTCATAAATCTGAATAATCACTGTTTATGTCATTTTGTTGTATTTATTCGTACAGTAGGCTAACTGCATGTTTCAACAATACTTTTGTTATTAATTCGTTTATTGTATGTTATATTATTATATATTCATTAATAACATTATTAATTTTGAAGCAGGTAATGATTTGTTCGTTAAATTAATAATTAATTCAACATATATACACAGCATTTTACTCACATGGAAACAGTAATGTTAGTAAATCATTACAGAATTTGGTGATTTGAAGAGACTGAAATAGATGCTGCTCATTAAAAAAAAAACGCACCATACCGCGCTGACTACTTAAAGACATTAAGCTTTATTTCAAAGATTTTAATTTATAGTACAAGAGCAATATTGTACAATCGATACAATTTCAGGTAGGCTACTAATACCATATACACGGTTTTGTTTATAATTTCCTGCATAATTGGGTACATAAATATATTTTCGTTTTGGTTCAGTTAACTCACCTGTGTCTGCAAGTGCGCAGCTGACACACCCACCTAAACGATTTCAATATATATCGCTTATCCAGCCCGAAAAGACCATAAACATTCCAGATAACATCTTAAGTATAATTTATTTACATACACATATCCTCAAAACTAATGATGTGTGAATGAAACGCTTCAAATCGGGTGATTTTAGGTCAGTGGTTTACATGCGAATTCAATGGCG